>NC_091934.1:13061195-13313695 GCF_041260155.1 Ptychodera flava
TTACTTACATCATCTTATCCTATACTAGATATGAAAATAAACTGTTTCTGCCTTCATTGATACTGAGTAGTGATTCCGTTCAAGTCCATAGTTCATCTCATTTTTGAGGTATTTATTTAAAAAAGGCGAAATACAAAAAAGGAAAAGAATTTGTTAATAAAAATAAGTAATGTTTTACAACATGTGTGATTGAGTTTTGTTTAAAAAACATCTCTCTCTCTCTCTCTCTCTCTCTCTCTCTCTCTCTCTCTCTCTCTCTCTCTCTCTCTCTCTCTCTCTCTCTCTCTCTCTCCTCTCTCTCTCTCTCTCTCTCTCTCTCCTCTCTGGATACAGTATGTAAGTATACCAAAAGGAGAGTTGTGATTTAAGACACTAGCAGTCTGGCAAGGCTAAAACAAAATATTAATGTGTAGTTCAAGTTATCTTTTCTAACCTGGAATGCCAATTACAAGGCTAAAATAAAAGAATATCCTTTCAAAATATTCATGTTTATTAAAAGTTTTCTTTTCTAGAGAGGAAACGCCAATTACTTACATCATTATATGCTATACTAAGATATGAAAATAAACTGTTTCTGCCTTTCATTGATACTTAGTAGTGATTTCGTTAAAGTCCATAGTTCAACTCATTTTTGAGGTATTTATTTAAAAAAGGCGAATTACAAAAATGGAAAGGAATTGTTAAAAAAAATAAGAATGCTTTACAACAGTGGTGATTGAGTTTTGTTTAGAAAACATCTCTCTCTCTCTCTCTCTCTCTCTCTCTCTCTCTCTCTCTCTCTCTCTCTCTCTCTCTCTCTCTCTCTCTCTCTCTCTCTCTCTCTCTCTCTCTTCTGGATACAGTATGTAAGTATACCAAAAGGAGAGTTTGATTTAGACACTAGCAGTCTGACAACACTAAACAACATATTATATGTATTAAAAGTAATCTTATCTAACCTGAATGCCAATTACCAGGCTAAAATAAAAAATTCCCTTTCAAAATATTCATTTTATTAAAAGTTTTCTTTTCTACTGTGAAACGCCAATTACTTACATCATCTAATGCTATACTAGATATAAAAATAAACTGTTTCTGCCTTTCATTGATACTTAGTAGTGATTCCGTTAAAGTCCATAGTTCATCTCATTTTCGAGGTATTTATTTAAAAAATGCGAAATACACAACAGAAGGACAGGAATTCGTTAAATAAAAATAAGTATGCTTTACAACAGGGTGATTGAGTTTTGTTTAAGAAAGCATCTCTCTCTCTCTCTCTCTCTCTCTCTCTCTCTCTCTCTCTCTCTCTCTCTCTCTCTCTCTCTCTCTCTCTCTCTCTCTCTCTCTCTCTCTCTCTCTCTCTCTCTCTCTCTCTCTCTCTCTCTCTCTCTCTCTCTCTGGGATACAGCGGGTAAGTATACCCAAAAGGAGAGTTTTGATTTTAGACACTAGAAGTCTGACAACGCTAAAAGAAAATATTACAAGTTATCTTTTCTAACCTTGAATGCCAATTACAAGGCTAAAATAAAACAATACCCTTTCAAAATATTTATTTTTATTAAAAGTTTTCTTTTCTAGCGTGAAACGCCAATTACTTACATCATCTAATGCTATACTAGATATGAAAATAAACTGTTTCTGCCTTTCATTGATACTAGTAGTGATTCCGTTAAAGTCCATAGTTCATCTCATTTTGAGGTATTTATTTAAAAAAGGCGAAATACAAAAAAAGGAAAGGAATTTTTAAAAAAAATAAGAATGCTTTACAACAGGGTGATTCAGTTTTGTTAACAAATCATCTCTCTTTCTCTCTCTCTCTCTCTCTCTCTCTCTCTCTCTCTCTCTCTCTCTCTCTCTCTCTCTCTCTCTCTCTCTCTCTCTCTCTCTCTCTCTCTCACCTCACTCTCTCTTTGATACAGATGTAAGTATACCCAAAAAGGAGAGTGATTTTAGACACTAGCAGTCTGACAACACTAAACAAAATATTAATGTGTATTACAAGTTATCTTTCTAACCTCGAACGCCAATTACAAGGCTAAAATAAAACAATACCCTTTCAAATATTCATTTTTATTAAAAGTTTTCTTTTCTAGTGTGAAACGCCAATTACTTACATCATCTTATTCTATACTAGATATCAAAATAAAATGTTTCTGCCTTTCATTGATACTTAGTTGTGATTCTGTTAAAGTCCATAGTTCATCTCGTTTTTGAGGTATTTATTTAAAAATGCGAAATACAAAAGAAGGAAAGGAATTTGTGAAATAAAAATAAGTACGTTTTACAACATGGTGATTAAGGTTTGTTTAACAAAATCATTTCTCTTCTCTCTCTTTCTCTCTCTCTCTCTCTCTCTCTCTCTCTCTCTCTTCTCTCTCTCTCTCTCTCTCTCTCTCTCTCTCTCTCTCTCTCTCTCTCTCTCTCTCTCTCTCTCTCTCTCTTGGGTACAGAATGTAAGGACACGCAAAAGGAGAGTTTGTTTTAGACATTAGCAGTCTGACAACACTAAAACAAAATATTAATGTGTATGACAAGTTATTTTTCTAACCTCGAATGCCAATTACAAGGCTAAAATAAAACAATACCTTTCAAAATATTCATTTTTATTAAAAGTTTTCTTTTCTAGTGTGAAACGCCAATTACTTACATCATCTTATTCTATACTAGATATGAAAATAAGCTGTTTTGCCTTTCATTGATAATAAGTAGTGATTCCGTTAAAGTCCATAGTTCATCTCATTTTTGAGTATTTATTTAAAAAGGCGAATTACAAAAAAAGGGAAAGGAATTTGTTAAAAAAAAAAATGCTTTACAACAGGGTGATTCAGTTTTGTTTAAGAAAGCATCTCTCTCTCTCCTCTCTCTCTCTCTCTCCTCTCTCTCTCTCTCTCTCTCTCTCTCTCTCTCTCTCTCTCTCTCTCTCTCTCTCTCTCTCTCTCTCTCTCTCTCTCTCTCTCTCTCTCTCTCTCTCTCTCTCTCTCTCTCTCTCTCTGGGATACAGTTGGTAAGTATACCCAAAAGGAGAGTTCTGATTTTAGACACTAGCAGTCTGACAACGCTAAAACAAAATATTAATGTGTATTACAATTTATCTTTCTAACCTGGAATGCCAATTACAAGGCTAAAATAAAACAATACCCTTTCAAAATATTTATTTTTATTAAAAGTTTCATTTCTAGCGTGAAACGCCAATTACTTACATCATCTAATGCTATACTAGATATGAAAATAAACTGTTTCTGCCTTTCATTGATACTTAGTAGTGATTCCGTTAAAGTCCATAGTTCATCTCATTTTTGAGGTATTTATTTAAAAAGGCGAAATACTAAAAAAGAAAAAGAATTTGTAAATAAAAAAAGTATGTTTTACAACATTGTGATTGAGTTTTGTTTAACAAATCATCTCTCTCTCTCTCTCTCTCTCTCTCTCTCTCTCTCTCTCTCTCTCTCTCCTCTCTCTCTCTCTCTCTCTCTCTCTCTCTCTCTCTGTCTATCTGGGTACAGTTGGTAAGGACACGCAAAAGGAGAGTTCTGATTTTAGACATTAGCAGTCTGACAACACTAAAACAAAATATTAATGTGTATTACAAGTTATTTTTCTAACCTGCAATGCCAATTACAAGGCTAAAATAAACAATACCCTTTCAAAATATTCATTTTCATTAAAAGTTTTCTTTTCCAGTGTGAAACGCCAATTAAATACATCATCTTATTCTATACTAGATATGAAAATAAACTGTTTCTGCCTTTCATTGATACTTAGTTGTGATTCCGTTAAAGTCCATAGTCATCTCATTTTGAGGTATTTATTTAAAAAAGGCGAATTACAAAAAAGGAAAGGAATTTGTTAAAAAAAATAAGAATGCTTTACAACAGGGTGATTCAGTTTTGTTTACGAAAGCATCTCTCTCTCTCTCTCTCTCTCTCTCTCTCTCTCTCTCTCTCTCTCTCTCTCTCTCTCTCTCTCTCTCTCTCTCTCTCTCTCTCTCTCTCTCTCTCTCTCTCTCTCTCTCTCTCTCTCTCTCTCTCTCTCTCTCTCTCTCTCTCTGGATACAGATGTAAGTATATCCAAAAGGAAAGTTCTGATTTTAGACACTAGCAGTCCGACAACGCTAAAACAAAATAATTATATGTATTAACAAGTTATCTTTCTAACCTGTAATGTCAATTACCAGGCTAAAAAAAAAAATTCCCTTTCAAAATATTCATTTTATTAAAAGTTTTCTTTTCTAGTGTGAAACGCCAATTACTTACATCATCTTATTCTATACTAGATATGAAAATAAACTGTTTCTGCCTTTCATTGATACTTAGTAGTGATTCCGTTAAAGTCCATAGTTCATCTCTTTTTGAGATATTTATTTAAAAAAGGCGAAATACAAAAAAAGAAAGGAATTTGTGAAATAAAAAAAGTACGTTTTACAACATGGTGATTAAGGTTTGTTTAACAAATCATCTCTCTCTCTCTCTCTCTCTCTCTCTCTCTCTCTCTCTCTCTCTCTCTCTCTCCTCTCTCTCTCTCTCTCTCTCTCTCTCTCTCTGGTACAGAATGTAAGGACACGCAAAAGGAGAGTTCTGATTTTAGACATTAGCAGTCTGACAACACTAAAACAAAATATTAATGTGTATGACAAGTTATTTTTCTAACCTCGAATGCCAATTACAAGGCTAAAATAAAACAATACCCTTTCAAAATATTCATTTTTATTAAAAGTTTTCTTTTCTAGTGTGAAACGCCAATTAAATACATATCTTATTCTATACTAGATATGAAAATAAACTGTTTCTGACTTTCATTGATACTTAGTAGTGATTTCGTTAAAGTCCACAGTTCATCTCATTTTTGAGGTATTTATTTAAAAAAGGCGAATTACAAAAAAGGGAAAGGAATTTGTTAAAAAAAATAAGAATGCTTTACAACAGGGTGATTCAGTTTTGTTTACGAAAGCATCTCTCTCTCTCGCTCTCTCTCTCTCTCTCTCTCTCTCTCTCTCTCTCTCTCTCTCTCTCTCTCTCTCTCTCTCTCTCTCTCTCTCTCTCTCTCTCTCTCTCTCTCTCTCTCTCTCTCTCTCTCTCTCTCCTCTCTTGGATACAGGGTAAGTATATCCAAAAGGAAGATTCTGATTTTAGATATTAGCAGTCTGACAACGCTAAAACAAAATATTTATGTGTATAACAAGTTATCTTTCTAACCTGCAATGCCAATTACCAGGCTAAAATGAAACAATACTCTTTCAAATTATTCATTTTATTAAAAGTTTCTTTTCTAGTGTGAAACGCCAATTACTTACATTATCTTATTCTATACTAGATATCAAAATAAACTGTTTTCTGCCTTTCATTGATACTTAGTAGTGATTCCGTTAAAGTCCATAGTTCATCTCATTTTTGAGATATTTATTTAAAAAGGCGAAATACAAAAAAAGAAAAGGAATTTGTGAAATAAAAATAAGTACGTTTTACAACATGGTGATTAAGGTTTGTTTAACAAATCATCCTCTCTCTCTCTCTCTCTCTCTCTCTCTCTCTCTCTCTCTCTCTCTCTTCTCTCTCTCTCTCTCTCTCTCTCTCTCTCTCTCTCTCTCTCTTATGCCGAATTTAAATAGCTGGTAAGTGTCCCAAACAATAGGGTTATTTTGATACTGTCATTTGTATAAGACAGAAAATATTTCAGCACATGTATAACATGTATGAAAAGTTTTAAATTCACGTTCAGCATCGCTTCACTATATAAGTTTATATACAATAACAATACAAAAAGATAAGAAAGAAAGAAAAAAAAAAAAAAAAAATTACAATACAATAGAGGTATAAATGGTATTGTCATTCCGTATTGTCATGTATCGATATTGTTAAATATATATCATTTTCTAGGCATGTTTTACAAAGACAAATATATAGAATACAAATGCAGGAACATAAGTAGAATGTAATCATACATGCATTTTAATCAAGATAACCTCGTTGTCTTTATGAAAAAGTAAGATAACCTGGCACGATGTACCTTCCAGTTCATTGCACTGTTTTATATGCTACTATGGTCTTTGTTGTCTTTATGTGATTTCTTCTACCAAGAAGGCCAAATACTTTCTTTCGAAATGCTTGATCATTTCGATATCTCAGACATCATACTGATATTATCCATACACATTTCAACATATTCTTTTCATTAGAAGACAGATTAACAGCAATGTCTTAAAGTTGTTTATGTGAAATGTTTGCTCATATGTGTTATTAAGTAATTTACCTACAGAGTTGGGCCGACTTGCAGCGTTATAATTGACTTATACAAATAGATTCCCTAAATTTCTGAAAATAATAACAATCGATCAATCAAATATAGCCTTGTAAACACGCTGCAATTCAGCCGATAGTCACCATCCAGTCACTATCCAGCCGATATTCCTTAGCCAGAGTCTCATTCGTTTTAAAGTTATACGGTTGCGTAAATAGATAGCGAATAATAGCTTAACTTCTTTTCGAAAAAGCCTCATTGCTTTTTGCGTTAAATTTGCAGGCATCGCCTAATGAAGATTTCGATGTCAATATAGTACTATATATACGTACCCCTTATGAAAATGTTTATGGCAATATGTGTGAATATTAATATTTTTTGTTACTTTTTTGCCAGAATTTCTTCACGGGGCTTCAAGAATTCTTACAAAGAAATGAAACGCGCAAAAATCTTTATCGAGGACGGGTTATGTTAGTTGGGGCATATGGTGCAGGGAAGACATCGACAAAAAGAAGTCTTTTTAAAGAACCTTACAAAAGTAAGCATGTGAGCACAGATGGAGCTGATGTCTTCAGTATAGATATCACAGAATGGATTATTAAAGGTAACGTTTTGTCTCATGAAATGCTGCACTAAAATTGTTGTCGAAAAAATAAAGTACTTAAAGGGGTAATACGCACAATAGGGTATTAGGAAACATTGTTTACGTCTGGGCAACCTTCGCGACGGAAAATCCTTGTAATTGCTTTCTACGTTTCAAGTCACTCTTGGTTGTATTATTTTGATGTCGAACTCTCCTCTGAAATGAATGACTGACTCTACAACTCAAGATACTAACATACACATTTGAAGTCCAAAAAACACCTATGGGTGGTTTATTTACTCAAATATAAGCAATTTCTACGTTGTTGTGTTCTCTTTGCAAGAAAATTGTAATGCAACACCCCATTTCATGAAATGATTGATCAAAGTTTTAAGAATCTTTTGGTATCATGTATGCGTCGAGTATTGCAATGATAATATGGCTAAGTCCTACCCACGTCGGAGTTCAAGTGATATGCAAACATTAATATTCGTCCTGCAGCTGATGATCCAACGAAGCATTCCGTTATATGTCTTTTATAGGACTAGGGAACTTAGTACTTGTTTAGCGCTAATGCTCTTACGGAGTGTGTAAACGTTACATATAAAAGGATCTGACCATGTGCTACAGTAATGGACAACGTCGAAAAATTTGTAAAATTTGTTCTCTAATTACCGTCAGCAGCAGTAAATCCCACGTGCGAGTTGCTATATTTAGTCAAGACCTACAATCGAGGTTATCGCTATCTTTGGTGGACTTGTGATTGAAAATGAAAACTCGGAAAAGGAGAGTAAAGTTAGAATGTTAATTATTAAAGTGCCAACGTTGTTGTAGGGTACATGAAAATATATAAAATGATATAACAAAAATGTTTCTACGCATATGTCAATGTTGCAGGGAAACTTTGCTATTTCAAAGGATCCGCATCTCTGCAGACAATTAAGATGGATAGCAACGTTAACACATTTGACAATAAATTATGCATATTGTCCTAATTAATTAGCAACTAAATGTTGAATTCATTTAGACGTTTTCTCTCGTACGCAGGACACTAGTACATTCATGGTGTCCAATCCATGCTAAAATTTGTTCTTTCTATTTACTATTCTGAATTTCAATTTTACAACTCAAGATTGCCCTTGCCTTTCTTTATTACCATTCTATACTCAATTTAAAAACTCGACTTTCTATGTCTACTTCTACATTCTATTCTGAATTCCAAATTACAACTAAACATTTCTCTCACTTTTCTGTTACTATTCTATATTTAATTTTACCACTCACAACCTTAAGGTCAACATTTTGTTTACGTTGTCAATGACGGCTTCATTCTCTCACAATGTAGCAAAATTGTAACTGCATTACTCGGTCAGAGCAATACATTACGTTTCCTGATAGAACAGAGGAGAGGTTGGCACAATTTTCACCGAATGAAATTTCACCCTATTTTACTAATTTATACTTAGCGGAATGTTGTTCGACAAACCGTCGAAATTAAAAGACGTCGCAACTATTTTCAAAGATAAAAAGACAAAAAACGTGTGGTTACGTACTTTCAAAGCTGGAAGTTTGAATTGCCGGACTTCACTGAGTTTTGGCAGACGTTCGTCAGCAAATGATCATTGTTGTTTTAGTTGCTGACGTAATAGGGCTGTGCCTGAAATGTCTTTATCTCTGACCTCTTACCACTTGATCGGCTCTCTGTATTGATATTAACGAAGCAGCCCCGCCGTGAACATAAAATAGTAAAAAGTATATGAATGGTATTTAAATGTTTACATTGTTGTTTTGTTGACTTTTGGAACGCTATATTCACATCACATTTCACTTTTTGTAAAGTACAAAGGACTTACCATTACCTCTTTGAAATCACCTTATTGATAAACTAATTCCGTCAATTTCCTTTTACAGAGCCTAAACTTGGGCTGATCAAAATACAAATAAGAATGATAGTATAATAACAAAAGCTTAGGCCACTTTTAACAACTTGAAATGTTATTTACAGTTTGAGTATATGCTATGCATACTTTGTTATCATATGCCCACGACCGCATCAGTGTCTCCTCTGACGTGAACATGATGTATCAGCCGTGACCAACTCTTTTGGTGTAACCCGCACTAATTTAAAGGCGACCACCTATTATTAAAACAGAACAAAAAATTCTGTCTTACGTCTGATCCCGAAAAGTTTGGGGTTTTGAAAACTATTCTGGTAAAATTGGGCCTTACGGTGTTCAGGACACGTGCTGACGTGTTACGTGTTATTTTGTTGTAGATAAACACTGTACGGAGCCGTGTAATCGTACAATACTGTCGAGAGTTGTCGTTGTCGGTCAGGCTTCAGCCATTCTCCTGTGTTTAGGGTATTTAGTATGTCGGAACGCGAAAAGAAATTATAAGTTAAATGTCACTTAAATTTATAGCAAAGAACAATACAGACAAGATAGAGTAAATGAATACTTAAATGGAAATGATTATTGAACAAGTTTAATGTCATATTTGAACGAAAGAGAAAATTTTTATTTTCAGACAGTGCTATTTTTAATAGTAAATCACACTCTATGCAAATCGCGATCCGATCTTATGTGCTGTATTGTCTCCTGCAGAGTCATGTTAGCCATATGTTGGCTAGCGATCAGCATTATCATAATTATTTTATATCCAGACACTCGTCTTTCCAGGTAGAGGTTAATTCATGCCAGTAAACAACTAAACTTCGCTTAATGTCGCCGTAGTAATTCTTTGTGGGCGCATGGACAAACAGTTCCTTCAAAATTCTGGCAACATCAAATTTTATTGTAGGTTTTCAATCAGTTTCATTTAAATTTAGTCATTCGGATATGATTAAAAGGTGATATCCCATGTTATCACCGCTTGGTCGGGATACATTCGTCCTGTTTCATTAGTGAGGTCCGAGACACATGTACCTGTCACAGTGATTGGTGTCTGTGGTCCAATAAGGTATGCTTACAACCCACTCATTGGCTGGACCCTTTCTCTTAGGTCTCGTTACCGTGTAATGTTCAGTTGACGGCACTGTGCTTGGTTGCGTCATTATGGTGTCCCTGTGTGACTAATAACCTCGTTTTGAATATTCACTGCCTCGTTATGTAGTGTTCAATGTACTTCGTAGAAACCGTTGTAGTAACGAGTCATTCATGATGTTTGAACGTGGTTCGACCGCGACTTGACGACAATGACAAAGAGAACCAGTGTTCACTGAAAAACATGAAGTCATTCAATTTGGATGTTTTATTTAGCACTGCATGCTTGGTGTTTAACGATACCTCCTTTCAATAGTAATATTTTGATGTGGTCGGTAGCGCAAAATAAGCATATTCTTTTCTGTAAATTTGGAAACTTTTGGCCAGTGATGACGTCTTGTCCATTGCTATCTCTAACAAGGCTTACAGAGTTCAGACATTAAGCATATGATTCCAACATCATCACTGCCCGTAAAGCAAAGAAACTACTAAAATTTTGAATGCTACATCCCTTACGACTAATATCACTTGTTACCGTAAAAAATAAGGACGTCCAGTAGTAATGCTGTAAATATCGTTATTTTGGACGGAAAGGTGTCGATGTGGTGGATTTACCGTTATTTCAACGTTAGGTGGAATTACCGGAAACATGGAATATGGAAATGGAAAATGGAATCCCGAATGTGTAGCATGGCGCCTTAAAACGAAAATCTTGTAATGTGAGAAATTTGAAAACACTCACTTCTGCGTTTTCTGACGCATTAAGATACGCAGTCCTGCGTACGATGTTGTTTTCCCGCGCGTTATACGGCCTCACACCACAGCCCTGCTGAGGTCCATAGACGAAACCGGCGACATACGGTCCTGATTTAGACCGCGCATGAAAACCTAATGACATACATACTTTCAAGATCACAGTGTCTGAGCTTTCCGAATATGCAGTATAAAATCAGGAGACAGTTTTTTCTAGCATTTAAAAGTTGCGCAAGCACAGATACAGCGAAAATACAGTCAGCGTTGAATCTTTATTGTGCCGCGCAACAAAATAAAAGCAGCCACTGACGTTTTTGCAGGCAAAGTAGCAATGTCAAGAAATAATTCTATATTGGAAAGATGTGCTTGCGTTACCAGACCCTATTACTTTTTTACATGAACACTGTGTTGATTTCACCATGGATATGTTAGACAAATATATCCATGTCTTGAACAAAGAAAAAATAATAAATAAAATTTCGATGCTATCAATGAGTGTTTTCCGTCTTATGGAAATACAACTGACGCTAAACATGGATATGGCACTTTAAAACGAGAACGGACGTGTGTGGATACGATGGCGGAGGTTCTTTGGGAATAGGTGGGAACAGTCCATAGGTACGGATAGTCGCTGATGTGGGAGGGGCATAAGAGTCGGTCATAGTCGATGACGGTGTACTCGCTGTTGTCGGAATTTCATCTGGACTTTTATGATAGACGTACGGTGATGATACTGGCATCAAATAATATGGACAAGGTGTATAAATACTTGCAAGTACGTTTTCAGCAATCTTTGAGCTGGCTGCTTCGGTGTTTGTTCGGTTGATGTTGTCTCAATCTCGCTTAAGCTACCACCTCGATTGACCAAGGAAGTTTGTGTACATGCAGACGAATGAAATGAGATACCGCGCTTTTCAAGCTCTTTCTGTATAGGATTTACCGTATTTGTGTATTATTCTCTAACTCATCGCTAGGAACTTTTTGTTGTAAAAGAGACACTAAGTGAATCTTTTATCCTGGATTCCAGTTTCCGTTTTCCGTTTTCCATTTTCCATGTTTCCAGTAATTCCGCCCGATCATATTTCGATTTCATTCTTAGAAGAGGGAGTACATTAAAGCAGCATACTGTTTTGAGTCATTTGGCGATGATGTCTTTGAAATTGTTTTAAGTACACTACGGTTTCATAAAATTGGATTGAAATATCGCAATGAGAAAAAGAATTATTACAACTTGTGTACTACATTCCTAATTTACACTAATTGTTGTTCTCCAAACCGAAAGTGAACGAATGTAAAAGGCTCTCCAGCCGGCTGATACCATCTGTGGTGTTCCAACCATGGTACATCACGAGTAATACAACGTGTCTTTTTTGTCTCTGAACCAATCAGAGCGTTTGATTTGCGAGCTTGTATATTATAATTCATGGTCTGCTGTCAGCATGCTCGGAAATTGAAAACGGCCCGCTACATCTGTGTTATATATAAGTGTTACATGGTTCACAAACCTACCGGTGTACAGTCGATATGATCTATATTATTCAGAATGTTTGAGTGATTAGAACAAATTTACAATAGAAGGCCTTTAGTCCACGCCAGCGACCGTCAAAATATCACCTAAAACTGAATCGTTTCCAGCAAGTATTCGGAGCCGCATAGACATTGAACAATACAAGTGTATGTTTCTAAGGCGAAGTTGGTCTTCTGTCTTTGTCTTTGAGCGTTGTGATCGAATCAAGTACCAGGTGCAAACATTTTAAGGTAGCTTTCCACCTTTATCGGGGTATTTATGTCGAAAACACGAAAATGTGTTTTTCCCTGAAAAGTATTCCTGTAATATTAATTTTTAAGTGTGAAGAATATCGTGTTCCGAAAGTTCCTGTTTCTGGCTTAAATTTTGCGATAAAGATTTACAAGAGGAACAGATGCACGTTTTTACGTTTTGAGACTACCTTTAAATCTTGATTAGCAAAGGATTAAGCTAAGCGACAACGTCACAATATTGTCGCGTGCACTTGGACAACATCCGCTGTAAAAATTCCATTGACACCTACCGTTCACTGCGTGTGTCAAAACCATTGTTTGTATGCGTAGCGATCAGGCGTAGCAAGGGGGATCATACGGTTTTCTCATAGGGGTGGTCGACCCTACAAGATGGCAACTTATAAGTATTAGCGACACAACGAGGCCATACTTGTGAAGTTCTTGAAGATCCAATTTCCGGTTAGTACGGAAGACAAAAGCAGCATATATCGAGTGTTTCAATCTACAGCATGAGTAACGGCAAGACCTGCAGTTATTATCAAATAAAAGTGTTAAAAAGTCACAGTCAAGTTCGCTTGTCAGAGATCGCCCGCCCATCACGCTTGTTCATTTCAATGATCATCGGGGCAGACTGTAGTTTTCATCAGAATCCAAAGGCTATATTTAGCAGCATAATCCGAGTCAGACGAGTCTTTCGGTGAGCCGTGTATTTGTAGTTGCTTTGCCACATACCGAATGTTTTATTTGAGACATTTTTGCGCGTTTCAAAAAGCATCCGGAGCATTTGATACATCGTAAAAATGCGGAAAACGAAAAAGGGGTCCTCGAAAGTCTACAACAATCACACAGATGTCCATAAGTGTAAACGACAGGCTGCGAATTTCAGAGAAGGGATCATACTACAATCAAACTTTAACGCCGATGCTCGATGATTTGTCGTCCGATAAGAGCATTAAATTAAATGTTGTAACGATACCGTTGACACGCAATATTTCGAGACACCTCTCGAAGAGAATAGCGGATCAGATGATATGACGTTCTTGTCTTTTATGTTCAAGTTTCTCAATTCTCTCCTTTGACTTTGTTGCCGCGGACTGGTATCTGGTTATGGCAGCCAAAATGACTCCAGGAACGGTGTTCACCACAGAAATGTCGTAAAGAGCGAAGGCAAACTATTGTCTGAGAAACGCTCGGAGTTGAATGGTGTTATTCTGTTTAGGCGTGTGAATTTAAACAATATAGCAACTCACTGAATCACAGCATGTAGGTTTTTTAAGCCTCATGATCACAGACACTGCCAATCTATATCTACATATAAATGCAGGTATTTTTGTCGTGTTGTCAACCAATATTCCATTCGCTATGTCACTCATTATTGAGATCGCTTGATCATACCCTACCGCGGCTATGAATCCTTTCCGAGATAGAATGCTGACATAAAATTACATTATACTAGTGTATTTACGTTTGTGTAGACGGCATCGAGATGCCGTAGCAGTCCCGACAGTTAGGTCGAACAGTTATAATAATAATAATAACAAGGCAGTATTGCTGAAGGCAATGAGTACTTGGGCCGTGATAGAGTAATTTTGAGGACAATATATACTACTATTCAAATATGGTCTTGAATTTCCTCCTGTCAATTAGGCATTTGATTAACTGGTTATTAAACGAAGCAATGGCATGACAACGGCAAAATATGTCTAGCAACTTTTGTGGAGTTTGAGGCAGGGGTTCTTTATTTATAGTGAAAATTGCTTAAACTCCTTAAATATTCAATTACAGCAAATTTCTTTTGTTCTCGATGGTAGATGTCTAATATTTAGATGGGCATATTTAGATTTCTACCCTATATTTATCCCTATATACCAAAAATCGGACATCCAGCTCTATTGGCTTGCTCAGAATTAGATATGCGCATAATTAATGAGGTACAATATGTGGTGTCATAAGGTGTCCCATCATACCAAATATAAAGGGTGTAGCACTTGTGGTTACTGAGTTGTGGACAAATATATCTATTTGAGGTCAAAGGTCATTGAGGTCACGTGACATTTTGTCAAAATAATTGTATTGCTAAGTTATTCCTATATACCAAAAATCAGACCTCTAGCTCTATTGGCTCGCTCGCTTGCAAACAATCTCATAAACCTGGCCATATGGGCAACTGTGTATGGGCAGCTGGATGCTTGACTTCCCGGAGAAGGCGAGCTGTCACGTTCAAGCTCAGGATTATTTGTCGATCAAATTTCAGTAAATTTACCTTACCTAGATGAAATTTTGTCTATAGGCTGAAATTTCGCCGAATTTTGACGAAATTGCACCGATTTTTCAGGTTCATATCCGACATTTTTGAGTTTTGAGTGCAGACAGAAATAAGTTTTGAGGCAACATGGCTGCGACCCCGTGTTGACCCCAGTATCTGCTAAAGTGCGGGTTGCGGGCTGCGGGTTTTTAGAATTATGGCTAGATTTCTAATATATGTAATATGGCATTTAGTATATAAGAAATAAACCTTTATAATGTGTCTATTATCAATAATGATGATCAGGTCTATCGTACAGTATCCTTTTCCTGCGAAGTCCATATTTCACCATCAGGTCAAGATGGTTAAATTAATGAAACACTACTATATGGTGTATTTTAACGTAATACTGTATATTTGAAGGCTGTTGAAAACATCAATGCTGTAAACTTGATTTTTTGGACTAAAGATGCTATAACAGACCAAACCAAACGGGTGAAAATACGTCATGTTTCTGAAAAAAATCAAAATCTGCTAAACTAAAAGCGGCGATTCCGAGGACCAATTTATTTATTCCGAGCTGCCTGGTCATTACAACTAATTAGGGATCTGAATCACTTTTCTTTCTTGCCATGGATGTGAGTGAGAAATATACGTAATACCAGACTGACAAAAAAAAATCGCGCCTCGGAAATGTCGCCACTTATCGCGGAATGAAAATTGTTACATTTCTAGTATCAGGCCATAGGAAGTAAATTCTCTGTAATGCATCCATTCACAATTCGGTTCCAGGGCAACTCATACAGAAAATTAAACATGCCTAGTTAAATGCAATGCATAAGGAAAGATGTGACTTAAAAAAGCGTAGAAGTGATGTGTATTGTAAATGCCGTGTATTTTTCATGAAATCTTTAAAAAGAAAAAGACGTACAACAAAGGACTTGGTTTACTTTGCCGTTTCGGTTCAAGCGAGGTCGCGACCTCAGAGAACGACATTCTGCTAACATTTTACGCGAGAATTTCAGTGGGAAAAACACGCCGGTGCGTTGCCTTATTTTCAGGAATCGATCTAATAGGAATATTTTTGGATGAGTTTGTGTTCTGCAGCTCTCAATAATTTATCTCCTAATATCATGAACGTATGACTTGCACCTGCAGTATGATAGTCGCTCCATGCCGGTATGCCCCTTCAAGCATTTGATCCAGCGTGACTTTGAAAAGTTTCCTGGGACTATAATCGTGTTCACCACAATAAAATTATTTGAAACGGCGTTGAAAACGATTTTGAAAATTGTGCTCTTATCGGCGGTTGAACTATCTGAAGTGTGAGAAGGGCGAAAATGATATAAAAAAACACACATTTTTTCATGCCCGCAACCCGCAGCCCGCAACCCGCAAAATAGCGCATCCGGTTGACCCTGCCTAGCCCTGCGTATACGATGCTATGTGCTACAGCTAACCCGCATCGTACGCAGGGCTATAGAGTTGCCGACATCGACGGTTATTTACGACAAATGAATAAAAGACTGTCATTTTTGGAAGCGATCGAGTAGCTGAGGTAGGCTGGGATACGACTTGGGCCCAAGAACGCTGAATTTCGGCAGTAATTTGGCTTTTTACGTGAAGTCCCAAAATGGATTTGAAGTCACCGACCCTACGTACGGGTCTTTGCAGGGCTGTGGTGAGCGGGGCGATTAGCTGTAGCGGAACACACAGCATCGTACGCAGGGCTAGTTGACCCCAAGTGAAAATGTCTTCGCGATCAAATCTTCCTATATTTTTTCAGAATCATCCTCCAAATTATCCAACATTCGCGTTAGAGTTCAGCTCGCTTAGAGTATCATAACATTCTTCGGCCTTCGTTTAGATCGACCCTAATCTCTCCCATCTAGGAAATAAATACACAAGCTACCTCGACAAAACTTCGTGCACCATCCAGGACCAAACGCACCACAAATCTGTCTTGACGTCATCATCTCCTTAATGGTAATCGGCATACCGTATTTTTTAGCAAAGGAGACACAGAATACGTCGGAGTATTTAGTTTCAAAACGTATTACATTGTGTGATGTTGTCAAAAAAGGTAATGTTACTGCAGTGGTATAATTACAAAACACAAAAGTTCAAATCAGTTTATTTTGGACTGGCTTTACCCAACATTTCATATTGTTTCTTATGCCAGATTTGACCACGTACTTACTGGCGACCCCTTTACATGCAAATTTTGTGTCAAATGGTGTGTTCTCCTGGAAAAACAAACGTACGATTTCTATATGAAGGAGGCGAAATTTGCCCTCAAAACTCGAAACCACCCCTTTATGGGGTGTACCTAGCTATTTTGAACGAGCTTCTCGAATCTGCAGCTCTATTTCGAAATGATGGTCTGGTTTTCTCAGCTCAAGGATAAGTGTTCTCCATCGCTGTGGGCATTACTATTCTCAACTGGGGGTACAGTTTCCAGTCGTAATGTTTTTCATTGTGTCCGGGATATAAAACCTTTCCTTTTCAAACTTTCACTTTGATTAACACTAGTCCACATCTTGTCAGTGATTAAACATGTTTCATGTTTAAATGTTAAATTCTGGTCTCGAGCCCTCCTGTTCGACCAAACTGAAATTACCCCTCCCACTTTGGCTCGTCCAGTGGGTGTAGCAAGGGTCGTGCCATCGCTTAGGAAACGGAGGGTGCATTAATTGTTGCATTTCGATGCACATTTTGATTATATTCAGAAGATTTTGTGGCAAAAACTCAGATAGAGAAGCATTTATATTCACATCTCACTTATTCATGACTGGCTGAGAGCAGCACTTCCATTAAGTTAGCATCATTACGCCATTTATTATGCCAAGAAAGATGAAGCCAAGACATTTTGCCCTCCCTGGTCTCAGCAAGAAATGGTTATACCTTACAGAGTTTTTTCCCACGGAATGAAAACAAATGTACTTGGGCTGAGGCCCAAGTACAATAATAATTTTATTTTTTCTAAAGCGATTTCCATCAATAAAATATCAAACCGCTTTACAATAAAATAAAATACAACAGTTAATACTCTGTCTAAATCTTACAGATAACCTGTCAACAATTATGCATAATCCCTCGCTGGGGAATTCTCACGTTTATTTATTAATAGGTCACTGTGTATACATTGTGCTATGAAAGGAAACATCGCTCCCGAAAATCTCCCTTTTTAGCCTTATTTTAACCGCTGACACTGATTTCAATGAGTGGAAACACTGTTTGGTTTGAATAGTTAATTGAACGATCTCGTTTTGGTGTTTTATCTGTCGAGTAAATTGTTTATGGACATTCAAAAGGAAAAAAAACGAACCACGTTACTAAATCGCCTTTTTCTCAGTTTGGCATTTTGTCACATTGCAGCACGCTCAAAAAAGTTTAACCCGAGAACGCGTGAATGGAAGTCCACCAGATTTTCACAGATGTTTGTCGAATAGGTTGTCTCTAAACTCGTATCTCAGATTTTAATTTAGGTCTTTAGAGTCGAGTTATCGCTGCTTAATTAGACGGCATTGTCAGACTAATCGGTTGATAAACTTTGATTCAACACTGTGAAAAAAACTAAGGCTATTTTCAAAAATCTGAGACACGGTCTCGTAGCCAGTATTCTGAAGTGTAATTACTCGTTGACACCTAGAAAATAGCTCCCTTCCACTCTGACTTAAAGTCAGTTTACCCAACTTCTTTACACTATTACTAAAATCTTCATACAAATCATATGTTCTTGATCAAACAAAACAATTCATAGAAATAGCTTTCAGGTGATATATAATACTTGGGTAAAAATACACAACTTGACGGCAAAACTCACATTTGAAAAGAAGTCGCAAAGGTGGAACGCTACCTTAAATAACTGGTTACCACAACGCTAGCCAGGAAGTAAATCGGACACTACATTGCGAGGCAGCAAACGCTACATATTATATACACAAGGATACAAGTCAACCAATCACAGTGCCGTGAGATGAACATTACATGGTAATGAGACCCATGAGAAAGGGTCCAGCCAATCAATGACCTTTAAGCGAACCTTATAGGACCGCAGACACCAATCACTGTGGTCGGTACATGTGTTTCGGACACAAATCATTGGTCATTTTGAAGCAGGACTATTGAAATTCATGAGGATGCGGCCCACATCACATTCGTCTTCGACCCGTGTGGTGAAGCAAACATCCTCACTCGTAGCAATACAATCCAACCAAGCGATGATAACATTGGATAAACTTCTCTTATATTCACTTGATTTTATTAATTTACCTATCATATCCATTGATAAAGTGGGGTCTAATACAGATATGAGCACGAAAAGGATTTTTTTCAATCAAATTTGCTTACGAGTAGTTTTTTTTGAAATGGTGACTATCACCAAAGACACCTGCGCTTCCCCAGTTTGTTCCTAACGCAAAAGATCGATCGTAGGAACGATAGATATAGATGTCAGAATAGTTGTATTTTTTATTAAATTGATTGATTTAAGCATTTATAACGCAACTGCTCAGGTATGTTAATGCATGGGCATAGGCTTACATACATGTAAAATCAGTTTGAACATACTTTTTAATCAGACTGGTCAGAAAATTGTGAAAATTGCCAAAAATATGTTTTGCATTTGATTAAGTTGAAATTTGTCAAAATATATAACCTAAGTCAGATCACGTGACCGTAATCTATTATTTTCCCGCCAAAATTGTATATTGCAAATAACTGAATATTCCAACCGTCAAACATCAAAATATTTAAAATATTATGACCAACTAATGTAAAATTGGATAGGAACTTGTATTAGAACTAGTGGCAGATGCAAAATTATTGAATTTTGAATGACATTTCTTCACAAAAAACAATAAATACAATATTTTTTACGTTTTGCATGAATATTTTGAATATCAGAAAGAAGTATAGATAGACTTTCATGAGTGCCATGTATTTTTGAAAGAATATGATAGGTGTTGTTCCCAATAAGGCAGAGAAAAATCAAAAAAAAATTAACGGGTTACGGTTGGAATATTGAAATTAATAAAGACATAAATTTTGGCGGGAAAATATCAGATTTGGTCACGTGACTCAACTCGTCAAGATTTAGGCAGACATTAATTTTAAAGAATTTAATAATTCCAATAATTTGGCCAAATATCAATGAAATCCGGTGGTGTTTAAAGATAACTGATCATTTTCTTACTTTTGGGCTTGATGGGTACAAACACCCATGCATTAACTTACTTGTCTAATTGTTTTATGTAGAGTCTACTACCGAGTACAAAGGTGATAAATCTATCATTGAAACGCAGAAGTTATTGACAGATGTCCTCATAGGCGGAATTGTCGAAGATCCCTCTATTGCTAATATACCGCAAACACACAGAAACCCACAATGGCTGAAGTTGCCGATGTATTGGATGCAGTAAAACTGGAAGGAGAACGAATATCTGAAGCTCATGAAAGGTTATCTGGCCAGATTACAGAAAAGCAATTCCGACAATCGATGAGGAGTGAAGAATCAGATGTATTCTTCAGTTTATGGGATTTTGCAGGACAGAGTATATATTACATCACACATCAGGTTTGTTTCCTTTTTACCGTGATATTTGTCCAAAGAGTCAATTTTCAAAAACAGATACTTGTCCTCATAAAGTATATAGCCGCATTAAATTTAGATAAAACCTCGTTGACTGTATTTTTGCATACTACTTACCAAAATTATCATCCAATGATCTGAAACATACTTTAATTCCCTGTCATGAAGTCATTTGTCTTCTAAAAAGTCACTACAATACTTTGTTATTGGTCAGTCGATAGTTAGCTCATTATATGGGCAATCAAAAGCTAACTTAACCGACAAAGTAATCGATTTTATATTTATTTTGAGAGATTTATTGGTTATGAAATATTTACTAAGTACCAAACATACCAAAATAGTATGATGTATGGTTGAGATAAAGTGACACTAATACTTGACTTTCTTATACTTGACTTAATACTTGCTATATCTCAGTGACGTGGGCCTTTTACATCAAATGTAGAAATAATTATTGAATATATATAATTTAAAAACTCTTAAATTTTAACGATTTCCATAAACAGCATTTCATGCACATCTGTCTGTCTCTTTGTCTCTGTCTCTCTGTATGCTCTGTCTCTCTCCCTCCCCCTCTCCCTCCGTCTCTGTCTCTGTCTGTCTGTCTGCCTGCCTGTCTGTCTGTCTGTCTGTCTGTCTGTCTGCCTACCTCAGGTATTCCTCGCAAGTCGGGTCATCTACATTCTTGTAACTGATCTCAGCAAGTCTCTTGACGACACTTTGCCTGTCGGTGATGGTGAATATTGGACAGTAAAGCGTAAGTACCTGAGGTGGTAATGATTAAGACTGCAGTATTTGACGGTCAATCTGAAGTTCTTTGTTTCTCTATTTTTGCAGGGTCTCGGTTGTCACATGTCAGACGAGTGAATATACAGCACGCGTGTCTCATAACCAATCACATCACTTTGCATCCGCATCGTATCGTCTACATATCGCCACGCATATATTGGTCGCATCAGCATCGCAATCGTATCCGCACCGTATCGGCTAAATATCGTATCGCTGATTGGTCACATCGATATGGCATCATTCATGGATTTCAGCGATCGCTAACGCGTCATATCACATACGCATCATCGTTGCTTGTAAAAATCGCATCAATGTTGTCAACTTGCGTCATTATAGGGAAAGATCAAACATACTTAATGTACAGATTATCGAATCGTACCTAAACAAACTTTCCGGAACGTTTGTTTTTTATCTTTAATCATGGTAAAATCTAACAAGTTACGTGTTGTTATCATAATCAAATGAAATGTTCTGAGGCCGACTTTAACATTTCAGTCTGTAGGTGAAAACCTTTAACATTGCTTTGACCGATATTATTATTATTATTTATTATTATTATAAACCTCTTTAAAGCGCACTACACATGCGTCTCAGCGCGCTGTACATGACTGAAGAAGAAAAAAAAACATGACTAAAATGAGAGCAAAGATTGTTTAAAATAAACAGTCACAAATATCACAAAGAAATCGATATGGGACGATAAATAAGTTATATCGTACTGTCGTGATGGTTTTGTACGAATTATATGCTTAAAGAGTTATCTTTTCATAGTAAAATGCGGCCTCGGCAAATTTGTCTCAACATAGAACATTCGATATGAATAACCATTATCTCCGTAGATGTCGGAAATTGCCAGTGAAATGGGTTTACAGAAATGAATCTTATTATCGTGTTATCCAGCTCGGAAGGTAATAGTTCCATCATAAATTAAAACACTTGTCACGTCAGAAATTTTTCTGAAATGGAAAATGAAAGGAATACCTTCGTTACTAATAGAAAACTTTTCTAAAAGAAAAGAAACTAAGAAAGGACGACATTATCAGACATTTAAGTAAAAATGACATATTTGAACGTCACATTAACTGTTGTTACAGAGATAATTATTTATTCAGCATAATTCTTGAACAAAAGGAGTTACTACTTATTTACCAAATTAAAATTGTTTTTAAGAATTCAATCTTGGTTTTGAACCGGTAAAATGTGACCGATTGTACCTTTATCGAGCTACGATCCCGGGGATGCGATGCTACCTGAGGTGATCGATCGATGCGATGCAATGTATCCTCTGATGCTACAATGATGTGATCTACGTTTTTCCGTGTTGATGCGATGCGTATGCATTGTAGGAAAATAATGATGTAATGCGTATGCGATACGTATGAGGTGCATATGCGATGCGAGAAAGTAATGATGCGATGCCTTGCTATTCATCCTTGAGCTGCGACAATGATGTAATCTTCGTTTTCCCTGTTTATGCGGTGCGGATGCGATACTTATACGATGTAGGAAAATATTGATGTCATTCGATGCGGATGCGAAAAATGCGACTGTTGCGCGACACGCGTACTGTAGGTTGACATACACTTGGTGATGAAATTTTTTATGATTTTGGTACACACCGGGTCGTCTGACAGCATTTGCTAATACGTTAAAAAAGTTGATATGTCCTGGTATTATTTTCAATATGGCTGTTAAATATTTTATATGCATGCGAATAAAATAATCTTTACGGCCCAGATACGAGTTTTAAGGACAAGGGTTGTACGGCGGTAGATTTCGAGTATGTGCGGGACCGTATGTCGTATGACCGAGGCTCGCGAGACCCATATCAGGGTCGGATCAGTTTTATCTGATACCTTTCTGCGGTCACAAGTAGAAGTATAATTATTACTTTTGAAATTTTGCTAATGACATCGTGATTTCATAAGCGCAAGCTAAAGACAAAATACCTCGCGTTTTGATGTGAGCTTGACGTCGCTTATTAAGGTGGTTGGAAAGGCTAGAGCGTCAGTTATAAATTTCAACAAAAGTATTAAAATATAAAAGTAGTCAACATTCTCTGTGGAATAAAAAAACTAGACATTTGGGCACAAAGGCATTGCAGAGTTATAGCCTGTTAAAACTCCTGAAAAACTGACCAAATAAGAAGAAGTTGGGGAGTCCTTAGCGTATTAACTGTGCTAGAGGTCCCCTAGCTTTTAATAAAATGTTTGAAAAGGGAAAGTCATTATTTGCTGTTTTTCAGGAAAGTTTGACAAGGCGGTGCTGGCATTCAGAGTGAGTGACTGCTATTGTAAATGCATTTTTAGATTCTTTGAGTGTCAAAGAGGTGTCAAAAGTGAGATTAACAAAAAAAATACTCTATGACTTCAAAAGAGGGGTGCAAATATGGCTTGTTTTCAACATTTTTGACAGAATAACAGTTTTCCTACATAATTTTATACCAATTTATAATCCAACTTTGAAATGAGATATGGACATGGAATTTTTACAGCCTTTTAACAAGGTTACAGATAAGATTTGTACGGCACAATTTTCCTGTATTTGAAGTACTTTTTGAAAAATCACATTTTGAAATTTGAAAGAATTTTTAATAATTTTTTGATATATAAACCCATGTAAAATCATAAAAACAAATTTTATTTACAATTCCTGCCGTACAAATCTTGCAATAAATAGTGTCAACATATTTATAACTAATTTGGTAATATTAATACTATCCAATTATTATTAAATTCAAATATGTAAAAAAATATGAAAAATTAAATTTTAATATTTACTGGTGTCATATTTCAAAATCATGGCTGCAAATATACAATTTTTATATTCTTTGGAGAAAATATTAATTAAGGGAGTTATCCTGAAAATTTGAACTAAATATCTTGATTCTAACACTTGAAACTTGACATTAACTCTGAGAAAAGAATTGGTGCAAAAATAGCCTTTCCAACCACCTTAACATATGAATACCCTTATTCTAACCTAAGAGCTATCATTAACAAACTTCAAAACACACACGACAAAATTGCAAGAATCGAAAGAAGAGGTCAATCGTAAATAGATTTTAACGCTTAATAGATATTTAAAGTTTAAAAATCATGTAGTTTAACATTAACCTTAAGTTTGCTGCGCACGTGCCTGACACAAACAGATTGCACTGATGTAATGCATTATTGCCTTTCACGATGAATATTGCCTTGTAACAAGTTTCTTCTCAACATCACGGACCGTGTGATGAAACAGCGGAAATCGGGAAAAAGTCATAGAACGGCCAACAAACTTTCTCTAAATCACCGACTATCAGTCTCAGAGTTGTTCTCTACCGTAAGGGCGTTCGCGGGCGTTTGTTTTCTGCGTTCATTGCAAGCACGCGTGAGAGAGTAGAGCGACAATCTATTTACTGTCCGTCTCGAGATTAATGTCACATTCTCAAATTCTGCAGGGAAATATATCCCGAGTGTCTTTCTGAAACAGCTATGCAATTTTTTGTGCTCATCGCAACCATGGAGTTCAAAGTTCGTGGTAAGGGAGGCGTCATGATTTACAGCCGGGAGGGATCGGAGGAATTTCAACGGAAACTCTGAAATTTTGAGTAACCCCACTCCCATCAACCATGATGAATTTGAGTAAACCGCCTCTCTAACACTGAAATTTTGACTGTCCCCACTTAGAAAAGTTAAATATAAATACATGTATTTTTAAACTTTATAAAAATATAGCAATAGTAATGAGCTTTCGAATCATGGTGTACCGTGCTAAATTATCCGATCATCGGTTATCTCATGACGGTTGGAAAAGGTGAAAACAACAAAATGAAATTCAAATTCACAACAAAATATTTATAAAATCTCACGTTATAACCAGTATCCAACCGTATAGTATTGTTTAAATTGGATGGTATCATGACAGGGTTCTCATTAGGATATCTGACTTAAAGTACGATGGGGAGAGAACACGCGAGAGGCTGAGGGGGGAGTGTCAGGGGGTGTCCCCTATCTTGCCTGGAAAAGGTTGAGAAATTGATGTGTGCAATGGTGCAGTCTGAGAGGTATTTTAAATTTATATTTTTACTAACAAAAAAACTGTTCGAACGCCCCAAGAGGAAGAGCACGAGAGGGGGCTTCCCTACCCCTCGCATCGAAAATTTTGAGAAATTGATGTGTGTAATGGTGCAATCTGTGAGGTGTTTCAATTTATTTTGCACTCGGTAAAACTGTTTAGAAGTGACATTGAGCGATGGTATTTTTATTACATTTTTTGCGTGATCAGTGTTTAAGTCACAATATTCAACAATAAAACAATGACAATAAATTTTGTCAAAAACAGTTCTCAGTTTGCCAGCGATTGAAGACAAAAGAATATGCAGGAATGGAAAATCTTTGATCATCTAGTGTCATTTGTAAAATCTTACATTTTCGAAGACGATATTAGAGGACCAACAGTCAGAGTCAGTATATTTTTAGTCTATTCATTAGTTTTTTTGCAACCTCGCCAGCCATATAATTTCCCCAGCTGCCAGCTTCTGAATGAAAAGCCTGAATCACGGTAGGTTAAATATCAAAATGGTTATGGAACTGAATCTATTCAAATACAAATGACCTCAAAAGAGGGATAAAACTGCAGCAAGTGTGAAGGAATACAGTAAAAAATTGGCCGACTAGCGGGAAATACAGTACTCGTTAAAATAAAGAGCAAAGTTAAAACAAATACAGTAAAATACTAACCGACCAGCGGGAGATAAAACACTTGCAAAGCAGAGAATAAAAAGCGCAGACGTTTCGGGTGCAACCCTTCGTCAGTACTAAAAACTCGCTAGAGAAACGTGAAAACACAAGAAAGAAAAACAGCCAATCAAACAAGGGAACGATCTTTAACGCGTTCGATCGTTCCCTTGTTTGATTGGCTGTTTTTCTTTCTTGTGTTTTCACGTTTCTCTAGCGAGTTTTTAGTACTGACGAAGGGTTGCACCCGAAACGTCTGCGCTTTTTATTCTCTGCTTTGCAGTGTTTTATCTCCCGCTGGTCGGTTAGTATTTTACTGTATTTGTTTTAACTTTGCTCTTTATTTTAACGAGTACTGTATTTCCCGCTAGTCGGCCAATTTTTTACTGTAATCTATTCAAATATATGTTTCTTTGATAATTAAGGATTAATTCACACCAGTTCAATTTTATCCTAGATCCTGTGAGAGTTTTGAGAAATTGATGTTGCAATGGTGCAGTCTTGTGCAATCTGAGAGGTGTTCTAATTTGCATTTTACTTTTGTAAAACTGTTAGAACACCCCAAAGGGAGAGCACGAGAGGGGTGTCCTCCCCCTCTAGCGTCAAAATTTTTGACAAATCAATGTATCCAATGGTGCATTTGAGAGTTGTTTCAATTTATTTTGACGGCTCCCTAATGATGCCCCATAACGTGAAGATTATTGTTACCCATCCTTCTTTCGCAGAATGCTTGTCTTCTTCCTTCAATGGGAGAAATAGCCTTAGATGCTCAAGGTTACTCTGTTCTTTGTAGTTACTTCCGCTTTGCCTTCACTGCTTTGTTAGCCAGTTTGAATGACTTATCATTCGAAGAAACGCCGTGCCGCTTATAAATAAGTGTCTCTCGATGCTGTGTTTCAAGCACGAGATTAAATCTGGCTTGCAGTCATTCCTGTCGCCCTTCCTCATATTGAATGTAAAATACGGCCGAGTATCCATTCATAAGATGTCAGAGTTAAAGAGCTGTCGATCGTCATCGAACCCATATCAGATAAGTCGCCGCATCTTCTTTACATCTCTTCCGGTCTCTGTGACAGTACTGACCTTTTGTCTGAGATTTGATGGAGATGGTCACGGAATCCATGTTTTGCTGTGCAATAATTGATTTCTTAGTTCTTGTCTTTGCAAAGTTGCCGTTGGTATTACCGAACAAGAGAAAAACAATTTTGCAAGAACTCCCTGCAAACTCTGCATTATTTTGACAGCTTTTTCCAAAACTTTCAATCGATATCAGCTATACGCAGACAACACTCTTCGAATCAATCACTTGCTTGTTTATGAGTTAAGAGTGTAAAAACAGCAACACACCCAGTAACCAGAATGAAGGTCGTTCACAAATGCACGCGGTTGCTCATATTTAGGCAAAGTAGGCAGCAATGTGAGGGCGCCTTTTGCCATTAGCATTGCACGGAAATAAGATGACCAAGCCGTCTTGATAGAATCTTTATTATTATTATTATTAAAAATTGTTTAAAATGCACTACACGTACGTCTCAGTGCATTGTACATAGCTGGATAAAATAATTTAAGAGTACAACCACACAAGAAAATTAAAACAGAAAATTACACATAAAACTGAGTAAAAAGATGGGTTTTCAAATTGCGCTTAAAACTATCTACACTTCTGGCAGTCTTAATTTCAAATGGCAAATCATTCCATAGTAAGGGTGCACATACTGAAAACGCTCTCTGTCCATATGTCTTGTTAAAATTGCCACGGGGCTTGGTTAAACATAATTTGTCACGTGATCGCAGGTCTCTAGCTGGTACATATAAATCTAATAAATCTCTCAGATAAATAGGTGCATTTCCATGGATAATTTTGAATGTTAGCAACAAAATTTTAAATCTGTGCGAGCCTCTACCGGTAACCAATGTAAATCTTTGAGAACGGGTGTGACATGATCGAATTTGCGCGTACGAGAAACTAACCTCGCCGCGGCATTCTGCAGACACTGTAGTCGTGCAAGTTGTCCTCTAGGGATACCAAACAAAAGACTGTTACAATAGTCTAAGTGGGACGTCACAAATGCATGGACTAGTTTTTCAGTTGTAGATCTGTCAAGAAGTTTACGAATTTTAGCTATTCTATGCAAAGAGAAGAAACCATTTCTGCACAACATATTGATATGGTCAGACATGCTACCATCCCGACTTAAAGTGATGCCAAGATTTCTGACTGAAACTGAAGGGATTATGTCGCATTGACCAATTCTCAGACTGTCTAGCTTTGTCACATCAGATTTTAGACTTGATGAGAAGTGAATAACTTCAGTTTTGTTGTCATTTAGTGCAAGCATGTTAGATTTCATCCAGCTGCGGACGTCGTCAACACAGAGTTCAATGTTATTCCGGATATCGTCAGGTCTATTGCAGATGACATAAATTTGCGTATCGTCCGCGTATATCATGCAATCAATCCCATGGTGTACGAAGATGTCTTCCAGAGGTGCAGTGTAGAGTGTAAACAAGAGAGGGCCGAGAACAGATCCTTGCGGAACACCGTATTTCATGCGAGAAAATGGGGATGATGCAGATCCAACCTTGACGCGTTGCTGGCGATCAACGAGGTACGAACGAAACCAAGATAGACATTTGCCTGTTATACCGAAACGAAATTGTAGTCTCTGAAGCATAATTTCATGATCAATTGTATCGAACGCCGCTGATAGATCTAACATGATGAGAATCACATCATGTTTGTTATTCAAGGCAAGCATTATGTCGTTGTGAACACGGAGGAGAGCAGTTTCTGTGCTATGGTTAGCCCGGTAAGCGCTTTGAAACTTTGTTAAAAGACTAAATTTAGTAAGGTGATGGTTCAATTGCTGAACAACAGCCCGTTCGAGGACTTTCGATAAGAAAGGGAGGTTTGAAACCGGCCTGTAGTTCTTCAGAATGTTCTGATCAAGATCTACTTTCTTTAACAATGGACGAATTATCGCTGACGTGAAATGACTCGGAACGATGCCAGTTGTGAACGAATTGTTGAATAGATCCGCAAGGAAAGGTGCCAAGATGTGTACACATTTCTTCAACACTCCATGCGGTAGAATGTCGAGTTCACAAGATTTTGGTGATGACTGTTTCACTAATGCAATTATATCCCCAGGTGACACCGGGTCAAATTCAGCTAAAGTATGGCTCGGCATTACATCATTAATCTCACAGCTGTGCGGTTGTAGACCAATCCTGTCACGAAGTTGCGACACCTTGGTTTCAAAATAACTCATGAATGCTGAAGGAATCTCTTTCATTGGGATGTTGTTTGGCATGGCGTTGGATGAAGCTGTTCTCGAATCCGATAGCTCTGCAACAATGGCAAACAATTTCTTGTTATCTGCGTCTTCAATTCTAGTCCGATGATAGGCTGATTTTACTGCATCACAGCGGCGTGAATATTCCACGCGCTTTAATACGAACATTTGACGATCGATTTCTAACTGTGATTTACGCCAATTTATTTCTAGTCGACGAACCTCTCTTCTAAAAGTCAGTAGATCCTCAGTGAACCATGGTGCACGCACTTTATTTAAGACCGATTTGCTTTTGACAGGGGCGACTGTATCGAGAGCATCGGTAACAACATCGTGGAAATAAACATACACATCCTCTGGGTTGGTATTGCGTGGATGACCGATCATTTTGGATGAAATAATATCAATCAGTCTGTCAATGTTCATGGTACGAAAGTGACGTTGTGAGATTTTTACCTTGATGTTGGGTGATCGTTGAACATTCAGCCCAAAATACAATAAGCTATGATCAGAGTTAAGAGAGTCGTCAGATTTGATGGAGTGAAGCAATTGCTCTGATGATCGCGTTATAAGTAAATCCAATGTGTGGCCTTTACTGTGTGTTGATATCTTGACATGCTGTTGTAGGCCGACTGAGTGAAGAAGGTCGATCAGCTTACTTGTGTCGGAGGAATCTGTGTTCTCAAATGGAAAATTAAAATCTCCAGCAACTAAGAGATGGCCAGAGGAAGGTACGGTCTGTTCCAAAAGAGTGGAAAACTCGGAGATAAAGTCACTTGTGGTCGCTTTATTCTTCGTTGATTTTGGAGGACGGTAAACAGCGATAATGCGTAGAAACTGACTTGCAGATTTAAATGTTACGTCTAACGATTCGAAGGACTGGAACATCTTTGATCTTTTTTCCACAAGTCGTAGGTTAGAACGAGCCAAGACAGCTACCCCTCCTCCTCTTCGCTGAGAGCGGGATTGATGGTAAAAGTTATACCCGCTAATTGCAGAATTGAGTTCAGCAATGACAGGATCAAATTGACTCTTTAGCCAGGTCTCGGTGATAATCATGATATCCAATTTCCTTCCAGCAAAGTAGATGCGATAGCACCAATTTTGCCGTTCAGAGAACGGGCGTTCCACAGGGCAGCGTTCAGATTGAGTTTGTTAAAGCAGGAAGACGTTCTTGGAATTTTGACAAGTGTGGAGGTTCGCTTGTATCCAGGTGTTTGTGTATCTGAGCGAGTGGTGAGTACGGTTTCAATGGCATGCTCGTTGAGTGCATTACTTTGTGAAGAGACCGGAATTAGACGAAGTACTCTTGCACATGAATGTTTGTGTCTAATCTGTGGAGCACGGTGATTAGTTATAATCGTTTGGATCCCATACCTTGGCTTTGGATGCTTGCATCCTGCCTTGCGTCCACGTGGTCGAAAAAATAACTTGGTAGGCATAGCTGAACAAAGGGACATCTTCGTCGCCATATTGAGAGAACTTCTGCTAGCACCCAGGCACTGTCGGACATCGATAATTGAACGAATACTGCTTCCAAGCATGGTTTGTGACGAATCCAAGGCAGCAAATATTTAAAAACCAGAAGGTATAAAAACTTCGGGGAAATTCACTGGTTAAAAGCGGTAAAACGTTAAAAACATGACTTATAAGAGAGTGGAGAAAGGCTGCCGATCAACAGCGCCACCATACAAGCTTTAAATACAATATATCTTCACTACAGAAAAGTTGTTTAGGTAAAGGAGAGCATGATGCTACTTAAAATACTGCTTGCTTTCACCGTGACAGATGAAGAATTTTTAAATCTTCATGAGATGCTATTAGTGCACGATAAGGGGCATATTAGTATAATTTATGCAAATTATATTAATGAGCATTGTCTCGGTTTTTACATTTTATGCTAATGATTCTTTATCAATGTGGAATATTCATGTGCCCCGAATGCTGTCTTTTATAATAAGATGATGGATAAAGTTGACTTTGACTGTAAATTTTCTGGTCCGGTAAGACGACATTGAACTCATTTTGCCGGTTCAATGGCACAGATATTTTGCTTTATTACATGCCTCGTATATCGAACGTCGCGCGCTCCATAGGATTCAATGGTAACTCGCCGATGACGTAGCGGGCCGCATAGTCATCACTGGACTCAAAGTGAACCGGAACTATTTTCAACTTGAAAACTTTTGGAATTAGAAGTCTTGAAATTTCATGTTTTGCACAGAAAATCCGGTTTTTGGAAAATTTCGCATAAAAATATGGATAAACCGCATAACAGTACTTTAAATATATCAATGCACCATTCGATGATGAAAATCGTTCTAGTTTAAACCGTTTTTCGCCTAAAATGAAAATAAAGCTTTTGACCATAATTGCCAATAAACGTAAATATTTTTGGTTCAAACTGAGTACGAGAGGCATGTAATAAAAACATTATAGCCCAAACAAGGGACTTTGTACCCTCGGGGCAGGAGAACATTTGCCCTCCTTACTCAAAATGGTCACCTACCCTCGGGCACATAGTCCCATATTTGGGCTGTAATGTATAAGATTCACTTTGTGTTTTAAAAATTCTTTACACAATTTCCGTTTGTCTTACTTATTAACAGTGCTTAAGACATGACACTTCATGTTGATGGCTGCGATTTAGTAATACATTTTACTTTATTTTCAAAAAAGAAAGAAGGAAAGAAATGTGACATAGGATAGAAATGTTGTAATATGAAAAGGTAAATTCACCTATACAAAATCGTTTGGTATACTATGGCGTTAGTTCTTTGTGTCTTTTCTGTAGAATTTCTTAGTTTTTGGATGAATTCAATTCACACACATGCAAGCCAAGGATCTCAAGTTCGTCTCAAGCAATCAGACGGAAGTTTCAGGAAAGCAGTTGCACCACCTGTCATCATTTTAGGAACAAAGAAAGACCTCCTAAGACAGGTAGGGTTGCAAAAGAGTTACCTTAATGTTTGTTATTAAGATTTTAGCGAGTGGTATCTAAATCATTGTTATCTAAACAACATTATTTGGCATGAATTACTCTAACTTGCAAATTATACTGGCAGTTTGCTCTTAATATTCATTGGTATTGAAGTATGGTTTAGTTTTAGAATGTTTTTTTTTTCTGTTAATCAATTCTGAGCAGTGACAGACAATACCGTTGTCATCGAAATTTATATATTCGTATTTGCCTCTGACAGTAACATATCCGACGGGTAAAATTTAAGCAAATAAACATACATAGAAATTTATGAACATGTCATACTTATTTCAACGCTTCAAACCTATTGACATTTTAATTTCTCCCCTTTTACATACAATGATTATAATACTTTTGCAGCAGATCATTTTGGTTCCTTGTGGATAATTCCGACATTTGTCAATTCAGCCGACATTTTGGACCTTTATCAATGCTAGAATTTTGTCATCCTTTTATTGGAAACTGTTCAGTTCCATTGGATGGTTAAAGATTAGTTAGTTAAGAGTGAGAGGAATTAAGTTTCAACCCGGAAAAGACAAAAGTAATATCTGTACATAGCAGTTCTGAATGTAGCGTTTTAAACGCCTTTGAGGAAAGTGTAAACTCAATGATGCAGGGAAAGCAGTTCTCCTATTGTGCCACGTTTGTTCAAGAAGCTTAGTACGTAGAGAGACATGCGACGGTATTATACATGTGTTCATGCGCTAAGCAATCATCAGGAGTGAGGATTTGGTGGGAACAGGACTGTATATATTGTAAAGCATGTGGGTATGCATATGCAAATAGGCGGTTGCGGCTTATGGTAGGTCAGTTATTAATGAGGTGGAATTGTTTTGGGTTTGCGTTTGGAAAGGAATTCTGTTTGCTTGTTAAAGGCACTGTTTGCGATCCCTTGGATCGCCTTTGTTCTGGTCTGTAAGATCATTATGGAGATGTTTTGTTTTTCATTGAGGTTGTAATCTGGTGGGAAATTTTATGATGTGACAATCTGGTGCCAACATATGTCCAGGTCTTAAAGAGTTAATTAACAGTTTGAAAAGATGGAGCTTTTCGGTTATGCTAAGGTTTGAATCATTTGAATAGGGGAGGACCCTATTGATGATTGACCATTTGATATTATAGATGCTGTTGTTGTCTTGAGATTCCATATGAATTTTCAAAGTTCTGTGACTTTATCTGTGTTTGGGTGTGTGAATGTGCACTTATTGTATGTGTATCTATTTTGAGAGTTCAGTCCATGAGTCCAATATAGTGTTTCTGATCATCGTTTGTGGTGACAGAGGCTTTGTATATTACTGAGAAGGTGAGGCAGTTTCATGAGAGTGGACAGTCGTCTTTTTTGCGGTAGTTGCACAAATGGTCTTGATCCTTTTCCTGTGCAATAGTTTGGCGTTGTAGGCTTTGAATAGTTAATCAGGGAAAATATTGTTTTCCCTGTGGCATTTCGAGACCAGTTCTGAACTTTTTTGAGTAAAACTAAGTTGTTATGTGTACTCTGGTTGAGTATCAGTAGTATCTCCCTGTGTCAGCTATCAGCAACGCAAAACAGTAACATCACGATTGTTAAAAAAACTACATGATTTCTTCTCAATTTTGCAATAACCAGCTAAAATGATAAAACCCTTTCACTCTATGTTTTGAGAATGCATCGTAAAAGAATATCAACCACCACAGAACATTCGTAATGTACTCAAACTTTACTATCGCTAACCGATAATGTCTTAATGTCTTAATGTCTTAATAATTAATATTCACATAAAATTATCGCTTGATTATAAATAGAAGGAAAAATTCCATAATCATAAAAAACATGCCAAAACCGATCTTATTGCGTGTTAAATCTACAGTCTCACTACATACATTTTTTTCCAAAGGATATACGAGCAAAAACACTTAACACGCATTGCACAATTATGTGTATCTGTTCGACGCTAAGTGTTTACGACGCACATATTCTACAGTGGCTATAGTGATGCCATCTGCAGTTTGCATAGCCCGAAATCTTCAGTCAAGATCAAGTCAAGATTGATTTTTTAGTTGAGTTTTATACTTTAAATTTGTCATTTGTAAATGCAGTAGCTGATTTTTTTATGTGTTAGACACAAAATCCGCTGGTCCAATGAAACCTGCTGAAGGGCGCTCGAAAAAACGACCGCGCTACAGTATGCAATTTGTGAGCCCTTGATATGTTGACAAATAGTGAGAAGTTAAAGAGCAGGAAAAGAAAACATTGACAATACTGGATGATTGTAATATTCAAATTTTGAATTTTTGAAATTTAGGTGCAATAATGTAAATATAGAAAAAGTAAATTGTTCAATTTATTCACACAGTTTTCCCGTCTTTTTGTAAATTTGGAATCTTCACTGTTTGAGGTTTCTATTTAGTGTTACCATTATACAATAAAAAAGTAAACATTTCGTTTCCACTGTACTGCATGAACTTGAAATGAAAGGCTTTTTGTATCAGATTTCAATAGTTTTCGTCCTTCGTTTCGTAGAAATCGAAGCATGGTGACTTCATCTTCTTTCTTTAATTAATGACTAATCTAATTACTGGAATTCAACAATTTCTAATTAAAAAATGATTGTTTCAATTTTTGTATAATCGTGCATCGTTACTAGATGCTTGTGAAACTAACTCTTATAACCAATGAAATTCAAAGTCGAATTGTCCGTAAGGTTCATATCAGGTGTACTTCATTTAATTTTTTACATTGAGAGCATGACGGATTTGCTATAGTAATTTATTGTAAAACTATACCGAATTATGAAATTAAAGAAAGTTTTATTACTTCAATAATAGAAAAACACAACTAAAGGTGTTGCAGCTGTGGACGTCAACGATGAAGTCCAAAAACGACTTCTTGAGATAAAGGAATACTTGGCTAAGCATGCTACTCGAGCAGTTAATGCCCACCTTGTTGACATGATTGCAATTGATAACAAGTCCAGAAATGAAGATGGCTCCATTGCAGATCCTGCAGTTGAAACCCTTCGACTGAAGATACAGCAGTTGGCAAAGGAGTACCTTTTTCTTGGTGCAGTGCCAGCGAAGTGGATACTTTTGGAACTTTCGTTGAGGAAACTGCGAAAGGAGAAAATATCTCTGGATGAAGTGAAGGATTTAGGGAAGAGGATGAAAATGGAAGAAGCGGAAGTCATCGAAGCTCTTGATTTTTATCACAGTGTCGGGGAACTACTTTACCATAAGGCAGTACCTGAGCTAAACAACACTGTAATCTTGGATGTCGAATGGCTGGTGAGCCTTTTCAAGATACTTATCACTAAATCGAGCGCCTACAAGAAAGAGCTAGATGTTCCGGTACAACACAGTAGTCTGATTGACGAGTTGCATTGTGAAGGAAGGTTACATGAAGAATTGTTAGATTATCTTCTGAAGCGTCACGACCGAAGGGAAGACAAGGCTATTCTACTGAAAATGATGGAACTGTATGATATCACTTGTGAAATGCCCGTAAATCCCAGACAAAAGCAGATGTATTATCTACCAAGCCTGATGCAAAAGGATGCAAAAGGCAAAAATAGCGCTATTTTCCCAGTAAGCAGTTCAGTGTGTTGCCAGCTGTACTTCCATTTCGCGGGCAATTTTTTGCCAGAAGGCCTATTTTACCGTTTACTGATTCGATGCATAAGACGTTGGTCTGACTGTGTAGTAGTGATGAGAAAGCACATGGCTCGGCTGTATTTCCCTGACGATGATTTCCACTTAACCCTGTGCAAGGAAGATGCTGATATCCAATTAAAGATTCTGGTTATTCCTGTCGGCGGTCGACATCCATCTTCACCACACCCAAAGCGTGTGAGCAATGTAAGGCAACTGGTCGAAGAAGATATAAGGGTGGTCATCACAAACTACGCCCCTACCTTGGTGTACAACGCCTCACTCAAGTGTCAGTGTCCAAATCACAAGGTGGGACAACTACTTCCTCTTGGCGAGGATATAGACGATAGGTGTGTTGCCATCTCAAAAGAGAAAGTGACAGCCATCTGTCCGACAGGTGCAATGCCTTTGGAGGATTATAACTTGAATATGTGGTATTGGAAAGGCAAGTACATAGCCATAAGTATAATATTATTAAGCATTGTATTATGTGTAACTGCACGAACGATACCATGCTCTTTGATCAAGCTAGTTTCACTGATGTCTTCCTGATGAAAAACAGTTGTTATTGTATGGAAACTATGGTATTTTGTCATAAACATTTCAATTTTGTTTCTTAAATATGTGTTATCGTAGAATAAAGCAAACTTCCCTATACTTTAATAATGTTGACTCTTATCGATTATAGAAGGACAATACGTTGTCAAATTCCATCCTCGAAGACCTAGTCAAGTTTTTAGACGTAAAGGTATCTATAATTACTTCATTTAAATTAAGCATACATTGGTCAACTATAACAGGCTACCTCTGAGTTCACTAGACATTTTGTATCAAAAATTCTTATCGTGGAAGTTAAGATCGAATAATTCTATAGAAAGATAGATTTTATCATTATCATTTTATCATTAATGTTTTACTAGATTCTAAAATGTTTCTTAACCTTTCGTGTTGCGTGAATCTACTTCGCTAGTTATACTTTACAACGAAAATTCTAAAGCCAGCTATAGATTGATATCTGATGAACTCTGTATGGTTGGAGCACACCGTGAGCATTATTAACGAAACAGCAAGACTTATGATGAAATTCTGTTTTTGTGAATTGTGATACAGATGTCGATGGTCTGTCAGAGCTATTCTATACACTGGAAGAGGACCTGACAGAAGATGACACGCGTCTCATGATTAATCTACTGACGCCAACGCAAATCAGCCGACATGATGGAGAGAAACTCAAAGCACCTTATGATGTCTTTCGTCATCTGCGCGAGCGCAACTACGTATCAGAGACGGACCTTGAACTGCTCAAAAAAGTATTTCGTCGAATGGGCAGAATACCATTGGTCGATCTGATAAAGGAATACCTGAAGACAGAATGAAGCAGCCATGTCGTACAGATTTGAAAGAAAGTCTTGCAGCTTACAATGGCAATGTATATTATAGATAGTTTGAGCTATTATACTGTTAGTTTGGGACAGAGATTTCGAGTGGGGATGTACTTGAGAAAAGACGGAAATGTTTTCCTTTCACTTTCAGATTTAGAAATGAGCATATGCGTGAAAGAATTTTTTGCAGAAATTTATGTTAAAAACTCGCCTGCAAGGTTCAAATACGGTCATAAACTCAGTAAATTAACAACCAAGAGTTAGTATCTAGACTGATTTCTGGCTACTTAAACACCATTTTAGAGAATTTGCAGTAGGGCTTCGACATACCTACGAAATACAAGTCTCGGCGTTTGCTGAAAGAAGCTAGGAGATTCCATAATTTCATTGAACGTTTTGTTTCTTTTACTTTTACTACTTTTGACATAATAGTGGGCATCTGGACATTGGAGGATATATTGGATTTATTCTATGATTTAAAGCGCAAATCAAACACTATGATCCAATTAGCAGAAGCACAACATTGATCAAACGTTCATTGCCCTATTTTCTAAACATTTGAAAAATATCCAGAAATCAAAAGTGTGTTCCTCATTATCTTAAAGAGGTGTCGAATAGAACGGTTGATGTATTATTTTGTATTTTGGGGTTCTACATTTTTATTTTATTTTACTTTAACCATTAAAGAATATCATAGCTGTATGTGGTATGACAAAACCTCATTATCAATAATTTAAGCGTTCAATCGATTGCCGAATAAAGTTCTTGTTAGAGAAACTAAATTTTCATATATCATGACTCATATTTCTTATTTATCGTAAAACAAGAGTGCCGTTAATTTTTCCATTCCTTTGCTCGTGCTATATCCGAGAATGTTATCGATTACCTAAGACTTCGTTTTTGATTTATAAATATTTCTTAAGTATACCTGAAAAGATTATCATGAAAGAAGGTAAAGTCTTCAATAGCAAATTGAAATTGTAGAATCTAATTTTAGATAAGTCAACTTTGTTTGTGTTTTGCATATATTTCAAAGACTATTTCATTTCTTTTATTGTATTTCTCGGCCAAAGTATATGTATATCAATGTAGCTAGTTGGAAATGCCAATAGTGATTATGGTTTATGAGCTCACATTCTTATAGTTACACATACAAGTTTTCTTTATGTATTACACATATTTTACTGAAGCTTTTAATTCATTTACTGTATTTGTCAGCCAAATACTTGTGAACCGATGTGACCAGTTGATTATGCTAATAGTAATGAAGGCTTATAAACCTACTTTTTATGACACGGTAACTTGTAGAAGACCTAATCGTAATGTACAGTACTTTTGAATGATATTAATTAACATTGCTTTCACATATTCTTTAATCAAATATTCTGTGCCACATTAGTCATTTATCTTTATTTGAGACAAAATATATGTCAGTATGAATTTTAATCCATATTGAAAATATTAGACAGGTAGTAAATTGAAAGATTTGGACATGTCATTATGATAATTCATATTCATGTAGAAAATATAAGGACAGGTAGTTTAATGGAAGATTTGGACATATCCGTGATGCTTTTTTACAGCTTTTATAAACCAAATACACTTATCAAAAGTTAAAATAATTGTAATACATAATTGTTGTCGCTTTCATGAGTGAAATACGTATAGTGTAATGGATAATATTCTTGGATGTGAATGAATTTCAATTATCATTTTCATGTTTACATTTTTTTCATATTGGATACACATTTGTAGATAGTTTCCTTTATTTGAAGATAATATGCATGTTAGTATGATTTCACAGTTTGGATACAGTTTGTCACGAGTTTTTTTTACGCATCACAGTTGTCCTTCCTGGTGACAAATATAGAGGTGCAGATACATTACAGTGATCAAATATGTAAAAGTACATCTTATGTTCGTTTTCTACGTTCACTTATGAAATTCACAATACCTGAATTGGTAGCTAAAAGTAAGTGTACATTAATTCGTGACATTTTGTGTGTCTATACGAATATTGATATCTGGCATAATATCTTTGATCACAATATTTTGTAATGTCTATTCAGAACTGAATGATTAGCATTTGTTAAACAAATAAAAATGATGTACATAAGGATGGAAAATTTCTTTTGTTTGCTTGTTTGCCAATTATTCCACCTTCTGCTTCTATCCATCCTTAACGAGGTGTTCACTTCATCGCAGAGGGAGTATTTCATCGATGTTCATTCAATTTTCATTAACTTATTGCAGATCATTAAAGAGATCGAGAGTCGAAATGGCAATCCATACAAGAACGTAATAAGGTTTTGTTAGGCCTTAATTTCGTTTCCCAATTGTTGGACTATTTATTGACAAGACTTTCATATGATTCAAAAAAACGCTGATCGTCATCGACCCTGTTTGAAGGCCGCAAATACAAAATAATACCTCAAATTTCAGCCTGTTTGTTCGAGATGAAAAGAGCTTTGTTGGGCAGAAAGTACAGAGGCAGAACAATGTCAAATGTTACATGTGTTTGATATACAGTGCATTTAAAGAGCATTACACAATCCATTTAACGTGAACACTTAATTTATGCCTGTGTTGGTGTAGATGTTTTTTTTCTCACAAGCGTAGAAATACTTTTTATCGATGCAATTAATATATTTTTACACTTAAAGCCCCCACTCAATTATCAGATTTATCTAATATAAATATTATTTCCTTGATAAAATATTCATGGAAAACAAAACAATGACAAACTGTAAATGGGCTGTTGACACATTCGCTAATGCGAAAACCAGGGATTGAGAAGGGCGCCTTTAAGCGAAACGAGTCCTATGTATAATATAGGGCACGCATTAACAGAGTGTAAACATGACAAATTTGAACTACTTCTCCTGACAATGTTTGAAAGCACAGCCCAGCCAGTGGCAGAATGATGCGGTACTTCACAAAAGAACATCACTGGTTGTTATGTGATTGTCGATAGATGGCGCTGCAGTTTAATTTCTAAGGAACGGTTTTCTTGAGATAATTTGTTTGTTTTTGGAAAAGAGAACAACAAAATTAACCATTGAAATGATGACAAAAGAGCACGTACAAGCAAAAACAATGACCAAAAACCTATTCAAGCGAAAACAGAACAAAAAATTGTCGTGAAATATATATGTTTTGGCTTAGGTATCAGCAACTCTTCTTCAAAATTAATTTTTGAGTCACGAATCACAATATACATTCATTTTATTAATTATTTAAATTCCGTTAAAACGCTGATCGCATTCTACCGTTTCTATGTGTTTGTCTTTACTAACAAAATGCCATCTATAAAAACCACAGAATAAGTGTTCTGTTTATAGAAATTGAATTTACTCTTTATTTTATCACACTCACCTTACACCTGCATTTCACCAAAGCATCAACGTTGCCTGATGCAAATGACTGTTGTAAATTTACTGATTGCTGGTCGCATTGAACCAAACTTTTCGTTCCCATCGCATCGAGAGTATGCGGTATGTAAGATCATAATAACAACATCCATCCACCTCTAAAAATGTGCGGTTCAGCTGCAGTTTTTAGCCACTAAAGCTAGACATGAAGAAAAACGACAAAGATGGTGAAACATTTCGCAAGTACAAAACGACAGTAGGAGCGAACACAACTTTAACTTCAAAGAAATGTTATGCGCATTTACGTGGGCGATAAAAATAGCACATCCAAAACATTGCTGATCTGTACTCAGATGAGTTTGACGGTAACTCATTCTACTTTATAGACTCTCCGTTACCTCTCTGTAGGACTATGACTTCAGGTATAATACGCCTCGAGAACAGACATTGAGACTCTCAAGTTTAAAGGTACTTTTCTGATCTAGGGCTTGTTTTGACTTATTTTAAGGCTCTTCGTACGAATAAAATCTTCACGGTCTTTGTAAAAGGAGAAAATATATTTTCCCTTGAGTTAACTCAGGCTCAGCAAATATTTTGCTCTCAACTTACATCAGTAAATTAAGGCTTTTTGTTTCTCTACGACCAAACCTCGCACGGTGACCCTTGAGCTTTATCAGTGAATTTGAAAGAGGACGCTTGAAGTTTGAGGAATATGTTAAAATCTGTCACTTCAAAGAGTGAATATAGATTTCTAACGAATAATGTTGTATTAGTAAATATTGACGTACCATACAGAATAGAATATGACTTCTAAGCCAATTACAAAAATCCATAAAATTTAAAATCAGAGCTTTCATAACAAATACAACTATACACCGTAGCTTGAAGGACCATCTATGCAAGAATGTAAATCATCAGCAGTTGATTTCAGTGCATCGTAGACTGTTTTCAACCGACCAACTAATCAGAAACACTATTTATAAGTATTGCAGACACAAATACTTTTCAACGTCTTCATTTGGTCAGCTAAATTATATGTTTGAAAATTCAATATCAATCTTCGTTGCTTGGAAGAGGTGATAGCAGTTATATTACACCCTACCGATTTCTTCTCCAAGTTTCATTCTGCTCAGTTTTGCACTACTTGTTACGACTGCACACGTCTTGTATTGCGGCTCTGTGGTATTCTCAGGTAAAATTGGTTTCTCCGGAAACATTCTGTCATTTCCAAGTTCATGAAAGAGAGAGTCACCCTGTCCGACGAATGCCATCTGTCCTGCTTGCTTGAACTTTCAAACGATTTCCTTGTTCGAAGCATCGGTCCTTCCCCGAAGTCGATGTTTGAATTTTGGCGGTCTTTCTCTCGACTTGTCAAACGACAGTTCGTTATCCCGCAGCATGGTTTCTAGCATCTTGTCTCAAATTCGTACGAGACTTAAACGGTTTTTCGGAGGGAAAGCGTTTATTTTTACGAAAGGTAAGGTTTCTCTGTTTGATAAGAAGACCTAAATCCTCGAAGTGTGCTGCGGTAGGGAAATTTATTTGGCCTGAAGGCACTGCTGTCCGGGTACCAGAACAGAGTCGACCACCTCGATCGTGTAGCAATCGACGGGAGAACTTGGACATCAAAGGAGCATTGTGGAAACGGACAGCAAAGTCAGGCACACCAAAAACAGATTGGATAGTTTCGGAAATTATGACTGCATTGTCTTGTTGAGGTCATAGTTTCATATACCGATAGTATCCAGCACACCATAAATGAGGCAACATAAATCAGTCTTTACAAGAAAATTGTTTACCAGTAACAGCGCTAGTTATTGTCACATTAAATATATTAATTGATTCCACTGAAAGCCTTGGGGCGGAAAAAAAGGGGCTTGAATGAAAAAAAAAACCTATTTCGGGGCGTGAGAATACTGAGGGATTCAAATGCAAAAAGACACATCGGATTTCCCGGCTTCTTTTTCTCCCAATTTCAAAACTTCCAAAGAATGTAACTCCACTCTGGTTGGGTCAAATTTTCTGAACTTTTCACATTATGTTGAAATGCAAAATAAAGCAGTCGTTTCTTTCTACATATACACTTCTTTTATGTGAAATATAACTTTTCATAAAATAGCGACAAGGTTTTGACTTAAATTACTTTTTAACATTAATACCAAAATTGAGGTTTTTTACCCCAAATGTACACCTACTTCATCCTTCGAGTAAACTACTGCTAACACATTAAACCTTAGAGTCTCTGTGTTTTGAAAATATACAGTATAAGGGGATTTTCTTAGGGATTTCCTTTTCATCTTTGACGAGAAATATTGCTTTAAAAAAACTGTGTTGGCAACATGCAGCCCCACCTTAAGTCACCCTATAATAAGAGATGATTGCTTTAATCTTTTAAGTATTTCAAAGTTATGAATGGAGTGGATGCCCTGAATAGCAAATAATCTCTGAAATTCCCCGCATTGTTGGATGTTGGGTTTCTAATCAGTCCAGTCAATCTACGATATTTTGGCAAAAATATACAGCTAAAATCGGCGTGAGAAGTGCCTCATAGCGTCGACTACCTTTCCAAGCTCCATAATTAGCAACGTTATAGTCAACTGCAAACCTTTCTTTTGCGACAAGTTCAAACGTTACATGAAGCGAACATCACGAGGGTAAGAGAAGTAGACAGCCTTTAAAGAGACCGGTCAGAAAACTTGTCGCCATGACAACTCGGCAGACAGACCTTGTAACGTTTTCCTTTAATCTTCGCTACACTGTAGGTACCCAAATGTGATATTTTATGGGGAGACTCCCTAGCATCCAAACAAATTTTAAAATTTTTCGTTTCGTTTTATCGATTTTGATTTCTGATATTTCAAAAACGAATTTTGGAAATTCGAGACCGATACGGCGGAACAACATTCGAAAATCGTTGTAAATTCTCAATAGTGAGTACGACACACGGAATATGTGAACAAACACTAACCCAAAAACGTAAGATTACGCCTAAAATCGAATTCGTCAAATTCAGGAAATATTAGAATTTTACTTTACCGCCATAAGCAACGGACCTGCATAATTCACTCCTAAATCTATCACCAGTTAAATTTATTAGTCGAAATATTTGCCTTTCCAGAGTATGAGTTATTAATTCTATTTCGGTGTCAGTGTCAGCGAACTCGAGCCAAGACTTTTACAGCATCTAATTCAAGAAGCGAGGTGGGAAGTTGTATGCAAATGAGAACAAGTGTAGCGAAGTGTAGCGAAGCTAAATTAACACTACACTTGAAAGCGTAATGTGTTAGGAGTGTTGGTTTATATTTTATAAAGCATTCTGTAAAATTTGTACATCGAGTTTCTTTGATGTATTGTCAAAATATAGCCAAGAATGGCGTACTTGATTGCTTGTCATGGAAGGATATGCCTGTGTAAAGCGGCCCTATTGTCACAAACGCCCGGTCAGGGTCACCCCGGTGACCGGAGGCTGTACGAGGAATCCCCAAGTCACTTCAATGCGCGGCCACGCGATCGCGTATGAGTTGTGTTTGTTACATCGTACTGCAGCCAAGTCTCACCATTGTACGGGAGCAGCTGATGATCACGTATTTTCGTCGACTGGCGAAGTCCTCTCTTTTCCACGTAAGTATCAGCATTGAGGTACTACCATGGTATCAGTATGCTGCCGCTTTAGCTCGGCATGGCACTGCTGGTGTGGCAGTGTGTGTAACTGCACAGTGGCTCGAGGTCACGTTTTGCCGTCCGACCCAAATACCTCGAGCGCGAGCTACTGTACTGCAGCTTGTCTGTAACACAGGCGTTCTGTTGAGTGGGTAGTTTGTAAAAGTGTAGTTTATGCTACGTTCGGACGTTCTGTTCTGTAGCCTTTTCTTCAAATGGTGATAAGGCTACGGAGGAGAACGTCGGAACGTAGCAGAAACTTCACTTTTACAAACTATCCACTCAACAGAACGTCTGTGGTCTGTAAGCCTCAACACGTACAGCATCATAGGGAAAAATTGTGAGACTCGAGCGAGAAAATGACGCTTTCTCGCAATTAGTGAGAATCTGTTCTTATTCTCACCGCTGAATCATAAAATAATGTTTTTCTACCGTTATTCTTTCTTGTACCCTTATTGTAAATTGTCGAATCCTTGGTATTCTATGCCACAGGCTCTAGAGTCAATGCTGGCGAACCGCTAGCCGCCACTGATACAATAAAAATTTTGTATCAGTGGCGGCTAGCGGTTCGCCTGCATTGACTCTAGAGCCTGTGTTCTATGCCATCTTCTGCAATCATATATGTATTTCTTACCCAGAATTACTAAAAATTTGCCAGTGAATGAATCATCTTTTGTTATAATTCCTACGATAACATTCTCTGGAAACAATGTTATTGAAAAATTACAATATTTCAGCAAGAGCGGAATCAAATACCCGGTTTGGGTATGGAACCGAGCAGAGCTGTGATGGGGGGCCGTACGTGTTTACAAAAATCGGGGAAGGTGATTGCAATTGTGAAATTTACTGATACTTCACAGGACTGGAGATTACCATGATTCATTATGATAATTGTACCGCTGCGATTCCCCAGGGAAGGCAAAAATATCCCCCATGTTTAGAAAGATTCACAGACTGTTTTAAAAATTCTGAAAACATATTTATACTCACTATTCTTCTCTATTCCAACTTTAAATGAGTTGGAAAATTATGCTTGATTAAGATTAAGATTAGTCATGCATATTTATTACCTGATGTCATATGAATTATTTATAGCTACTGAAACCCTGCAAGGTTCACAAGTCTGTAGGGAATGGCATTCACCCCACTATCTGAGCACCAGCCAACCACCTAGCCTGCCAGTCTGCGAAGTTCATTGCTTCAATTTATTCATTTTTGATATTTACATGCCCACAGACTTGGAGAAAGTCTAAAGAGTGCAAAAATGTTGTCAGTTTTGTATTGGAAAAAAATTGTTCCTTGTTCCTTTGGCAGCCTTGTGTACATACATGAATAGTGCATTTGCTGAAATTCCAAAATTTAATTTCTTGTACACAAATGGCCTTATCACACTTATTTTAACCCTTAATAAATGAAATTAATATTATAGGAAAATTGGGAGAAGCCCTGACCATTATCATTAATTTATGGCCAAGGGCAAGAGGAAAGTCCAAAATTAACAAGGCTTGGCGAGCATGCTTATTTTGGCTTTCAGTCTTGCCCAAGCCTATAGATAAATGTTAATGGTCAGAGCAGAGTCTGTTATTTCCATGATATTATCAACCTGCTGCGAGGGCACATAAACCCATGTATTCAGGCAACAATCACTATGTGAAAAAGCCAGAATCCATCAAGCATTGTTGTGGATTCCTCCGTGGATTCAATCAGAATCCAAGGGAATCCAGAGATATCCATTGTGGGTACTCAGGGAATCCTAAGGTATCCAATTATGGATTCTTCTATATACGGAACACTTTTAGAATCCACAGCAGAATCCATTACAGCATTTTAATGGATTCCATAAGACAGTCTCCTGAATAATCCTGTGCAGGATTTCAATGGATTCTGCGTGAAATTAGTGATCATGGGAATCCACCCTCTTGCCTTAAATTTTCCCATGGTACATTGCGTGAAATCGAATAAAATATCACTGCTCTGCTGTCATTCCTTTTAATTTTTTGAATTTCTCATGAATCGATATTTACTTGAAACAGTAACCTGTACCTTTTGCACATTTTGTACTGTTTCATCATTTTATTTTCATAATTGTATACCAAAATAACCTTGTATTCTGCTTCTAAACATGGCCTCTGTATCCTTTATGTTATTTTTGACAGATCCATTTCAAAAGGCCTTACTTCAGTGCAATTATCAACAATTACACTTGTAATGATGCATAGACATGCTTAGAAAATAGATATGGGGCAGTTAGTTCTATTATGGGGAACAAACAGGACCAAGTTGATATATATGTACAGCGCGGATATTTAATATCTTTTCTGCATTCTTCCATTTTGTGTTTACAGAATTATGTGCAGGCATATTGCCATAGGATGGTATGCACAATATCTACCATTATTGATTAAAATGTATTACCGGTATTCTCATGATATACTAGTATTCTTTCATTTTACTCATACTCACATGTTACACTACACACATCAACAATTTAAGTTCATACAACTGTTATGCAATTAAAAAAATATGTCCTTTTTATTCACTAAATAATACTAATCCAATGAAATATTTACAATAATTGACACATTTGTTAAACAAAAGCTGCGGTTTCTGAAAAAAATCACAAAACAATAATATAACCAGACTTTTTGAAACCAATATTTCAAGTCATTCATTGAACGTCTGTACAATTGTAGCAGCGATTTAAAAACATAGGGCCAAAGTCCCTGAAGCTACAATAGACATGGATACAAAATTAAGTATTTCCTGACTGTATGAAATTATCAATAATAGGTCATCCTAGGGACTTGTAAACCAAATATTAAAGCTGTCTGACCAGCGGTTTTGAAAAAACAAGCAACTCAACAGTTGACAGAGCTCTGCTGTGTATATGTAGAGAATAACCTTTTGTGACACATGTATTGATGAAGAAGGTGGATATCTTTCATTAACATTGTAAGTGAGTTCTGTTGAATAAGTTGAGACGGTACATACTCAGAGAAAGCACACTGAAGAGACAAATGTTTGAAACTTAAGAAGTTCAAGGTCATCAAAAGCATTATAAGGAATCATGTACCTTTCATTGCACTGTTTACACAGATTGCACAATTGCTATAAATAGCACATGAGGAATCTTACAGCCAAGCTTTACCATAAAAACCCTATCACTTTGACCACTCTTTAATTGACCACTCTATTTTTTTCCTCAAAAAGTAATTTTATTTATCCTTACCAAGTCAACCATAAATGGAAATTAGAACTTTCTCTATCTCTATCTCTATTGACTATTTTGAGCAATTTCTTTTAGATAACATACAGGGCACAATAATGACGGTTCAGAATATGTCAAAGTTTGGGATTCAGGAAAGTTGCCTTTACATGTTTTAATCCTCCAAGATGGTACGCATTTCACTATGAACTGTCAAAAAAGTTTGAACTTTCTGATAATTCTACATAAAAATTATTTTGGCTTTGATGATTTCCTAATTAATTCAATTATTTAAAATCATAATAATTATTTTTTTCTGGGTGAATTGATAGGGTTTATACAGTACAAGAATTACATACAATGCAAGTCAATTTTGACCAAAAATGACAAAACAATTCCTTAAAAATACACATTTGCATATTTCATCACAATTTGAACAAATCTAAGTTGGGTTACCCCTAGAGACCTGTACACCAAATAACAAAGCTGTCTGACCAGCGGTTATGAAGAAGAAGATTTTTTATCAAAAACACCTTTTTTGGCATTAATTTGCCTATTTTCAACAATATCAAAAAATAAAAAAAAATAGTTTCTCAAAATCATATTTTTCATCTACACAACAAATATCGAATCAGAAAGTACTGCGGTTCTCAAGATATTTGAGTGGACGGACGCCTCACAAACGGACATACATACATACATACATACATACATACATACATACATACATACATACATACATACATACATACATACATACATACATACATACATACATACATACATACATACAGACTGACGACGGACGCCGACGGATACCCATCCCAATAGCTTCTATAGACTATAGTCTATAGTAGCTAAAAAAAAAGACTTGGCAAAAGACAATGGTAAAAATTTTGCCAAAAATACAATTATGCAAACTTCACCACAATTTGAAACAGTCTTACTGAGCTGTACCCTAAAAACCTCCACACCAACTTTCAAATCAATTGGAGTTGTGGTCTCAGAGAAGATTTCTTGACCAAGAATAGAAAAAATTCCCAAAAAATACAATTATACAATTAAAGCTGCAAGCAGCGTTGGCGGGGCCCAAGCGGTTGCCATGGTTGAAAGTACTTGCACTGATGATACAATGTGCAAATTTTGAGCTTCCATGTGTCTCATGTGTAGAGAAATCTTTAGACTAGTTGTTAACACATGTGAAAATACATTTATAAGCTCACGCATCTCAATTCCCATGTGAAATGATTGTGAAAAGTATGCTTGACAGAGAGAGCGAACAAGCATTTTAAGTACAATTGATGTAGAGCATCATAGCTCATTCTGGAAATTTTCCATGTGTCCTATGTGTTGACAAATCCTTTGACTAGTTGTTATAAGTGAAAATTTCCTGTCAAAGATCATTTTTCTCATTTCCCATTTACATGATTTTGAAAAGTGTGTCATAGACAAACGGGAAATAGCATTACAATAAATTTCCACTGATTGTGTGGTCACTTGTCAGCCATACAGACTGATGTGATGACAAGAAAAATAAAAATTTTGTCTGTCATCCTCGTGCCCGTCAATTCAGATCCGCCGCGTCAGCCTTTATTCTGCTCATGGGGAAATAATTAAAAAACAAAATAAACACAAAAAACTCGGCGATAGTATATGTATAAAACAGAAGCTTAAAAAATAATTGACACTTATATTCCATTCAGAACTGTACTCATATGTTACTCTTATATTGCGCTGTCAAAAATGTGCAAATGCTGCGTTTAAGTTAATCAAAGAACTGTTGTTATACACAAATAATTAAGCAACACTGCTGTGCAGTCTGCGTGCATTCCTATGATGTTGACATGTTTAACTCCGTGTTGTTGATTGAAGAATAAAAAAAATTACAGTAACAAATTCCTGCCTCACCACATCATTTTATGTCTAGGCGAACCAGCATTTTAAGCCAAATTGATGTATACCATCCTAGCTCATTCTGTAAATTTAATATGTGTCCTATGTGTTGATATATCCTTGAACTAGTTGTTATACATGAAAATTTCGTGTCAAAGATCATTTTCCCATTTCCCATTTACATGACTTTAAAAAGTGTGTGTCATAGACAAATGGGAAATAGTATTACAATAAAAGTCCATTAATGGTGTGGTCACTTGTCAGCCATACAGACTGATATGATGACAAAGAAAATAAAGTTTTTTTTCTTCCTCTGCGTCCTATTTTCTGCTAATGAGGAAATACATGAAAAAAAAACTGCAAAAAATACATCACGATAGTGCATGTATAAAACAGAACCGTACAAATAATTGACACTAACATTCAGATCAGAACTGTATACATATTTCACTCTTATATTACTCTGTGAAAACTGTGCAAATGCTGCACTTAAACCGCTGAACTGTTGCTGTACAAAAATAATAAAGCAACGCTGCTGTACATTTGTCTCTGCGTGCATCATGATGTTGTCATTTTTTCCTGCGTTGTTGATTGAAGAATGAAAAAAGAAACCCGCGTCACCACATAATTTTGAAATATGTCTAGAATAAGAAAGAAACGTTTTATTTTTCTTGGCGTAGTACTAGTTGTTTTAATGACCTGTACACTATGAATTTCAAAATGTTGGGTAGAACAAAAGGGTGTTCTTCAAAACCTGAAAATTCCAAATATTAAAATGCAAAAGTTACTGGCAATAACAAAGTATGGAGTTGTTACTCAGGAAACAAATGCTAAACATCGTGGTAAAAGTTGAAACTACAGTCTCTTTTATAAGATTACAAGTTTTGCAGTAAGAAGAGTGGGTAGCTGAACAAATCATAACAGCCTTGATTACGAATCCTCCTTTTTAAGTGTCAAATAATACTAGTCCTGAGGCAAAAGTTAGGCGTATGCGATGCAGCTATATTTAATAGTTACAAACCTGTAATCGCTATCAATGCTGTACTGCACATATCGCTATAGACAACGGCACGAAACCTGCTTCTGCATACCAGTTTTTCAAACGAATTAGATATCCATTCTCATAGCAGTTCAAAAGTAAAATACTCTTAGACTGAGAAATGTGTGCATTATAGACTTTCGATAAATTTGCTTTACGCTTGAATTTAGCATGGAGCTTTGGTAGCTCTATGAATTTAACAAGCGATGCTCGGACACTGGCAGCGCACAGCGCATCGATGACACTTGGGTCAGGGGTCATCATCAAAAACGTCAGTGCCTATTCACGGCCAGCTTGATATGAATCATGCCACGGATCGCGAAAATCACGGATCATATATCCAAATGTTCATGTCTAATACGTAAAGAGAACCCGAAAATATAAAACACATAATGATTTGATATGGAGAAACATCATTTTGTTTCACTGACGGTCAAGTTAAATGCTCAAATATCGCGACAAGACTTGCACATTTGCACAATATTAATGCGGAAGTACGTCGTTTACAATATCACGTCACAATACACTGAAAATTCTTGCGAATTCATCTTTAAGGAAGCCAATTCACACAAGTTCCTAACGAAAGTACAGATATTTTCTTGTTGGCAGCAATACACCACCAACATTTTCGCCGTTCAGGAGTGCCTTACTCGCTCTACGTTGAAAAAAAGCCGTATGCTTTTAACTATGCCGTTCCTAACTTTGCAAATTCCAGTCGACTTTCCTACTCTGATCATAATCTTTCTTTCCATTTCATAGCTTTACTTGCGCTTACAACCTGTGTTAGGGGTGGTTTCTCCCCAATATTGGTGGAGCTGCCTAAAGTCAAAAACGAAAGTTTGCCGTTTTTGCTTAGTTTCACCGTCACTACGATCCTTCAGTGTTGATGATGACACTCACAGGCGTGCTGTTTGCATGGCAGGGCTGTGTGTTACCGGCGTTATACGGCCTCCCACCACATCGTATAACGCCGGTAACACACAGCCCTGTCATGCAGAGCTAGGTATTTGTATAAGTGTAGTTTATGCTATGTTCTGACGTTCTACGGAAGAGAACGTCGGAACGTAGCATAAATTATACTTATACAAACTACCAAGTAAACAGCACGCCTGTGACGACGTTGTACTGCACAGTGCACGGAGCAATCTTTAGGTACATTGTGCGAAGTTGTCCAACTCAAAACTTAGTAACATCTTAGTCAAATAGTCATGGTAAACATGGGTACTTTTGGTTTGTTAGCTATTTCGTAACAATTTTATTCATTACTGTATGTGTTACAAATACGATCTTCTGACGCATAAGGTCGGGGATGCACAGAGATAAAGTATTACTTCTCAAGTTGAATGCAGGACAGCGCGTGGACAGACAAAGTGATGACGTCATCTGCAATTTTCGATCCGCAAGTTTGGATAATATTTGCCTAAATCTTCTCGGCAAACGCAACTTTTTTCTCGCATTTGCGATTTTGCGAGCAGGCAGCGGAAACACTGCCTGCGTCATTGCGAACAAAGGAAGGCCACAACGCACCTTGTTTCAAGCAGGCGATTTATGTTTGTTTTTCAGATTTCGTCCATTGAAAATCCTACCAGCACGCGAACGGCAAACAAAGAATTTATTGTATGGCACCTAATGTAGAGTGTTTGGATAACATACACAAGAAAGTTCTAAATTACTCATGGAGTTGATCGTTGAAACTGAATAGTGACAGTAGTGGTACTTTGAGCAAAAGTTTCTAGCATTGTTGTTTCTGAACGTTGGTGTCACTCAAGTCCACATGCTTAAATATTCAAACCTTGGAATTGAGGAAGTGCATATTTACTGAGTGTTCCCACTGTAATAAGCTGCGCAACAAACATTCTGAACAGCTACACTAACAACTGATATGGTCGCACCTAATTAGACCTAGAACAATGGCAAGAGCGTCCAGCTCTGATTAACCATTTTACCTGCAGGCTGTGAGTGACGATTTTGTAGTTCGCCGGCATTGAGTCGATAGCCTGTTATTTCAGCAACAGTGACGCAATACATTTTTCTACAAGTATTTTACTTCTCACTTTCCGATTTCAAAATGTTTATGACAAACAGCCTATAATGTTTATCATACTCTTACTTCATAATATTGACATTTTAGTTTCAATTAGATCTCAACGTCACCACGAACTTCATTACACAAGGTGTTGTTTTAATCGATGTGTATCAGCAATTTTGATGTGGTCTTGTTTACATTTTTAATCAGCTACATGCTCTCAGTTACACAACACACCAGGGCCACTCCATGCATGTCAGATAGAGAAACATAAAAAAATCACCACACCTTGCAATGTCATATATCTTACTTTTTTATTCGTGATGAACAAGTGAGCGTGCATTCAGACACCTACATACAAAATTACCCGAATAGCTTCATTTATGATCCTTGACACTCACAAAACAGCTGTGTGTAGACCCCAGTAATTGTGGCAGGACCTTGTCCCGCTCTATTTCAGTCAATCACAGCAGTCGGCCACCCCTAAAGTTAGTGGCACGCTCTTCTAAGTACTTCCGTGTCAGTATACTTGACAACGTCATCCTGGCGTACAAACCTGGGCGCTGAAGTTACTATACACAATGGGCCGAGATTAGGGTTCGTGCGACTGCTAGTTGAATTTGACAGCGGGCATTGCAGTCTGTTGTTCCGTCTTTGACTCTCAAGTGTACAATATAACATACATCACTGATCGATCTTCTGACTGACGAGGTTTTAAACTGCTGCCTTATGAACATTGGGGCGACTTAACCGATCCAAATACCTTTCGCAAACTTGAAAGTGCTCGCACTATGAAAGATATGAAGTAACATTTCAGTTAGATCTGTGTGTTGGTTTTTGAGAAGAAAATTTTTAAGTATTAAATTGCGATTTTTGCTATATCCACTACAGCGAACAAACCTCCTGACTGACCCAAACGCCTTTCGGAAATTAGAAAGAACTACCACTAGGGATTATGAGTGTAAAATTTTAGTTGAATCTGTGTATTGGTTCTGGAGGAAAATATTTTAAAAGATTAAATTACGAGTTTTGCAAAATCAAATATGGCGGCAAAACCATGTGACCTATCCGAATGCCTTTCACAAACCTGAAAGAGATATTACAATAGATGATACATGTGAAATTGCAGTCTACTCGGTGTGTTGGTTCTAGAGAAGAAGATTTTTAAAGATGAAATTAAGATTTTCGCAAAATCCAATATGGCGGCCAAACCACGTGACCGATCAAAACGCCTTTCACAAACTTGAAAGTGATCACTGTAAGCATGACATGAGTAAAATTCCAGCTTAATCAGTGTTTTGGTTCTGGAGAAGAGGATTTTTAAAGATTAAATTACGATTTTTTGCACAATCCAATATGGCGGCCAAACCACGTGACCAATCGAAACGTTTTTCGCAAACTTGAAAGAGATCACACTGTAGATGACATTTATTAAATTTTAGTTCAATTGGTGAATTTGTTCTGGAGAAGAAGATTTTTAAAGATTAAATTGTGATTTCAAAAAATCCAATATGGCGGCCAAACCACGTGACCGATCAAAATGTCTTTTGCAAACTTAAAAGAGATCACTGTAAGGATGACATGAGTAAAATTTGAGCTTAATCGATGTTTCGGTTCTGGAGAAGAAGATTTTTAAAGATTAAATGACTATTTTAGAAAATCCAATATGGTGGCCAAGGTCACGTGACCGCATGCGATTTTATTTGCAAATTCTAGAGACCTTAGGTCATGCTTACTATACAAAAAATTTCAAATCGACTAGACCCCTAGGTCTTCTGGAGAAGCCATTTTAGGGTTTTTGGAAAATCCAATATGGCCACCAGGTCACGTGACCAATCAAAATTTCAAGGGTCAGGTGCACGAGTACTAATTGATACCTACTAGCCCTGCAAATTTTAGAAGTTTTCGTTCAGCCGTTTTAGAGATCTAGGTCGACAAAGAATCGGCAGAAGAAGAAGAAAAAGAGGAAGAAGAGGAAGTAGTAGAACTTGAGCAATAACAATTGGGTCCCAGCCGGTCGGCTTGGGCCCCTAAATAATCACTGTTTATGACTCGTCGGTGTAATAACATGAGTACAGCCTGTATCTAGTCAATAAAATTCAAAAGTTGAGTGGTCTTTGTTCAAAACTAAAAATGCATCATTGAGCTTTTAGCAGAATCAAGAAAATGCAAAAACATATGCTTATACATTAAACATTGTCCTGTAATGAGTTGTCAGCGCTGTTGATATTGTCATTTGTCTGTATAACGGCTCATGGCCCACAGTACAATCAATTACCCACAATGCTGTTCGATTTGTACCAACGACGTTAGTTTTCTTGTAACTTTTTCAGTTCTGCATAAAAGCAATAATGTGAAGTCTCACGATAATTGATTAATTATATTTATTAAAAGTACGTTGAAATATTGCAGTATAAATTTCAAAGAAACCATTAAATAACCATAAAAGTCACATTCTTCAGGTACTACAAATGTCACAGTTTTGGGAAGCAAGTTATTACCAACTGAAGGGGTCATTCTCTGAAATAGTTAGCATGTAAATTTCTTTTGTCTTTTCTATTTGGAAAAATCAATATCCTTTTGTTTCATAAAACAGGTGCAACAATTCTCCCTACTTTCCATCACTTTATTCTGTATGGCTGAGGACACAATCAGTGGAAAATTTACAAAAATCCTTTCTCTTCTCTCAATCAAGCACAATTTTCTTAATCCTTTACTATGGGAATTGAGAAGAAAGGTTTTTAAAAGTACGTTATCAGAATTTCTACACGTGGTCCAGGAATTTGTCTACACATGGGAGACATGGTAGAACTTCACAGGGGAATCTACATTGGTACAAATCATGATGTATTGTGGGAAATCTCTAGTACTGTGTGGCCCACCATCCTCATCCTCAGGCACTGGTCTGATTGGGCCACGCCCTCAATGCAAGGTAGCCTCAATATGCATTTCCTTTGATGCAAGTGTTTTTCCATAATGTACGCAGTTTCACTTCTCTCTCTATCCTATCCCATGGCAAGTGTCTCCGAATAAAGGCACCACCCTTGCAACTTCTGTCCTGCTCGCTGTCCTCAGAAGAAACACACACAACTACCAAATGTCTTCAGCTTCATGCTAGTCCTTGGATAGCCCCGTTTGCGTCCTTCAATTTCTGTAAATAACGATACACAGAATAAATCATCAGAATTGTACATTATCCATTTAGTTTGTTTTTCCACTCAAACAAATAATTCCCTTTGTCTGTGTTGCACACTTCACCCTGACTGTACTGCATATGCATTGTGACCACAGAGTGCGTACCGGGGGCCTTGGTTCGACCACTAATATCGAAAAGGACACTAAATCATCTGGATAAAACGACCGATACATTCACAATTTTCAAATTTGATAATGGCCTTCCCGTCTCAGCAGTCTCCGACTTTTGCCATGGTAGTCAGCTGAGGTCGAGTAAGACAACAAACAAAGGCTGTTTTAATCACGGCTATATCACGGTCATCTTTATTTCACGCAAACTACTCAAGTTACTTTTTTTACTGTAGACGTTCTTAAAAGTTGTAGAACGCACTAGAAGTGGAGTCTGTGCAGTCATGAATGTAAGGTACAGGAGGGCCTGATAATCCCTTTCACACCTATTATTTTATCTTTGTCGACGCTGGCCTTTTCAGCTGTGGCATGATCAGGACGGCCAAGACACTCCATGGACGTATACCAGGGACACACACACACACACACACACACACACACACACACAACTTCACTCATAATTTTCTATGCATCACAAAATCTTTCAAATTTATAACATTCCTTTTTTCATCCATAGTGCAGTAGGGCTGACAGCGATCCTGCAAATGTGATTCGGGTGCAACTCAATGACAATGCGTTCAATCAACTTTTAACAAGTTAAGGAAAAGAAAGCAAGTTACAAGAATTTGATGCAAATTTCAGACTTGAACAAAGTCTATTTTCAGTTAAACTTTCTAGCAACAGTGACTGAAGAAAGAAAACCGCTTTTGTTTATACATTCAAGGGGTTCCTCCTGATTGTTGTTAATGACATATGGCTATTTACACCTTGAGACAATGGAGCAATGAATCAGAGCCCTGCATGACTTGCCATTGCCTGACCTATCACTATTTTCTTCATGACATAACCGGTGCAAAATGTAATGCAGATCTCCTGGTTATGTGTCAAATAAGCAATTTTGGTCGCAGGTCATATCTTTTTTTCACAAAGTCGAGCTCGCAAGAGGGCAGATCGTCTGTGTAGCCGACACGAACACAAACTGTCATGATACCGGCTACCAAATACTATCACAAGTAGGCTGTCGTCTACTGACTCCACACATTTGTCATTTGAATGAATGATGTGTGACGAAAAGATAAGTATCCTATGTGTAACTGCTGTGGCGATATCAATGGCAACCTTCCTGATATGTTAATGACATATGGCTATTTACACCTTGAGACAATGGAGCAATGAATCAGAGCCGTGCATGACTTGCCATTGCCTGACCTAGCTATTTTCGTCATGACTGCAGCAACATATACTGTGGTATACAAAACGCAAGCTTTATTTCAGTCGAAAGATAAAAAGACAGTTGCAAAATGATAAGAATTCAAGGAGGGATATGTGTCTACTACAGTGCGGGGACTCCAAAGTGCAAACGCTAAGCCCTTCAAGATGGTTTCCAGATGGGTATATAGAGTGAACGTTAGAAATGTGAGCCCAGGAAGTGATTATATGTTTCTCACTATACATCCAGCTATTCTTTAACACATATAGTCCTTTTCAATTTGTAGAGACTGTAAGTTGTCATCCTCAGTGTTGTTTTACAATCTTTACCTCACACGTAAAATTATGCAACTTTATTGGATTGCATAAAGATAATCACATACACTATGTGAAAAAGCCAGAATCCATCAAGCATTGTTGTGGATTCCTCCGTGGATTCAATCAGAATCCAAGGGAATCCAGAGATATCCATTGTGGGTACTCAGGGAATCCTAAGGTATCCAATTATGGATTCTTCTATATACGGAACACTTTTAGAATCCACATCAGAATCCATTACAGCATTTTAATGGATTCCATAAGACAGTCTCCTGAATAATCCTGTGCAGGATTTCAATGGATTCTGCGTGAAATTAGTGATCATGGGAATCCACCCTCTTGCCTTAAATTTTCCCATGGTACATTGCGTGAAATCGAATAAAATATCACTGCTCTGCTGTCATTCCTTTTAATTTTTTGAATTTCTCATGAATCGATATTTACTTGAAACAGTAACCTGTACCTTTTGCACATTTTGTACTGTTTCATCATTTTATTTTCATAATTGTATACCAAAATAACCTTGTGATTCTGCTTCTAAACATGGCCTCTGTATCCTTTATGTTATTTTTGACAGATCCATTTCAAAAGGCCTTACTTCAGTGCAATTATCAACAATTACACTGGTAATGATGCATAGACATGCTTAGAAAATAGATATGGGGCAGTTAGTTCTATTATGGGGAAACAAACAGGACCAAGTTGATATATATGTACAGCGCGGATATTTAATATCTTTTCTGCATTCTTCCATTTTGTGTTTACAGAATTATGTGCAGGCATATTGCCATAGGATGGTATGCACAATATCTACCATTATTGATTAAAATGTATTACCGGTATTCTCATGATATACTAGTATTCTTTCATTTTACTCATACTCACATGTTACACTACACACATCAACAATTTAAGTTCATACAACTGTTATGCAATTAAAAAATAATGTCCTTTTTATTCACTGAATAATACTAATCCAATGAAATATTTACAATAATTGACACATGTGTTAAACAAAAGCTGCGGTTTCTGAAAAAAATCACAAACAATAATATAACCAGACTTTTTGAAACCAATATTTCAAGTCATTCATTGAACGTCTGTACAATTGTAGCAGCGATTTAAAAAAAAAAGACTTGGCAAAAGACAATGGTAAAAATTTTGCCAAATATACAATTATGCAAACTTCACCACAATTTGAAACAGTCTTACTGAGCTGTACCCTAAAAACCTCCACACCAACTTTCAAATCAATTGGAGTTGTGGTCTCAGAGAAGCTTTCTTGACCAAGAATAGAAAAAATTCCCAAAAAATACAATTATACAAATAATCACTGTTTATGACTCGTCGGTGTAATAACATGAGTACAGCCTGTATCTAGTCAATAAAATTCAAAAGTTGAGTGGTCTTTGTTCAAAACTAAAAATGCATCATTGAGCTTTTAGCAGAATCAAGAAAATGCAAAAACATATGCTTATACATTAAACATTGTCCTGTAATGAGTTGTCAGCGCTGTTGATATTGTCATTTGTCTGTATAACGGCTCATGGCCCACAGTACAATCAATTACCCACAATGCTGTTCGATTTGTACCAACGACGTTAGTTTTCTTGTAACTTTTTCAGTTCTGCATAAAAGCAATAATGTGAAGTCTCACGATAATTGATTAATTATATTTATTAAAAGTACGTTGAAATATTGCAGTATAAATTTCAAAGAAACCATTAAATAACCATAAAAGTCACATTCTTCAGGTACTACAAATGTCACAGTTTTGGGAAGCAAGTTATTACCAACTGAAGGGGTCATTCTCTGAAAATAGTTAGCATGTAAATTTCTTTTGTCTTTTCTATTTGGAAAAAATCAATATCCTTTTGTTTCATAAAACAGGTGCAACAATTCTCCCTACTTTCCATCACTTTATTCTGTATGGCTGAGGACACAATCAGTGGAAAATTTACAAAAATCCTTTCTCTTCTCTCAATCAAGCACAATTTTCTTAATCCTTTACAATGGGAATTGAGAAGAAAGGTGTTTTTAAAAGTACGTTCTCAGAATTTCTACACGTGGTCCAGGAATTTGTCTACACATGGGAGACATGGTAGACTTCAAGGGGAATCTACATTGGTACAAATCATGATGTATTGTGGGAAATCTCTAGTACTGTGTGGCCCACCATCCTCATCTTCAGACTCTGGTCTGATTGGGCCACGCCCTCAATGCAAGGTAGCCTCAATATGCATTTCCTTTGATGCAAGTGTTTTTTCCATAATGTACGTAGTTTCACTTCTCTCTCTATCCCATGGCAAGTGTCTCCGAATAAAGGCACCACCCTTGCAACTTCTGTCCTGCTCGCTGTCCTCAGAAGAAACACACACAACTACCAAATGTCTTCAGCTTCATGCTAGTCCTTGGATAGCCCCGTTTGCGTCCTTCAATTTCTGTAAATAACGATACACAGAATAAATCATCAGAATTGTACATTATCCATTTAGTTTGTTTTTGTTTAAATCTTTGTATTTATAGACCTTTGATAATTCATTTGAAAGTACTTCATTAGACTAGAATGGTTAAAAGTTGATATGTATGCAAGAAATTTGATTTCTGAATCTCACTGAAATGTTGATTCACTATACACTGGAGTCTATGAGAAAACTATGAATAATTTTTTTACAATGCTTAACAAACACATTCTGTGCTTTCAGAGGTGTTTGACAATTGATACAAATGTACTTGATTCAAATAGGTGTTTGAAGGTTCAGATGTGGACAACAGTAATGATATTGGAATTTCAACTAAACATTTCTATTTTCATGGTACTAGTGGTCAACAGGTCACTGTTAAATATATTTTCCCTGACAAAACTTGCTATATCTTAATATGTAAGTAATAGAAATTGTTCATTGCTCTCAGTGAGCTCGATTTACAATAAGACAAGCCTCAGAGTTGCCAAGGCAAGATGTTTGTGGCAGATAATTATACTTTTGTTCAGATTTACAGTTAAATGACTACCGAGAGTGAAATAATGCAGCGAATCATTTTATCTCCCAAAAAGTTTTTTGAACACTTAAACTACTTTTTTAACAATTTAAAGTGAACCCCAAGTTCCCATTCAAATTGTGCTGGCTGTAATAACTGAATGCTCCCTTGATGAATAAACTGACAAGTTTATGCCATAATATACAAATATGAAGATAAAAATGTTTTTTCACTGATTCATTGCCTATTTTATTATTTACTAAATATTCCTGTTTTTGATAGGAGAGACTAACATCAATGTATCTCCAAGACACATGGTGTATGGTCGTGCTTCCACTATTAATTTTGCAAAACATATCATCAATTAATGCTTCAGCAAATGGACCAAGTCTTTGTACGTTGGTCGAGAACTAATACAGTAAGACATATACGTTAGAATATAAATCTGTCAAATTAGGATGGAATATTGAGGTAGAAATATTTTTGTACCATGCAGCTTTGACCTACAGTGCCTTGTAACATTTACATATATTGAACTAAAAAGAGGGCATGTCATGCTGGGGAATCACCCAAATCAAAGACTGAACTGACTGCGTATGGGTGCCAGTATGGATTAAAGGCAGGGGGACTCGGAGCCTATAAATACCCCCTATCTCCCTGGGCATTCATAATCCAACATGAGTGGCACATGGTAACAGCATCAACGAATGCTCCCGAAAATCTGGAGTTTTCAACAACCAAAGAGTAAATTAAAGCATTGTTCCAACATATTACTTTTGTGAATACTTGTGGCATCACCTTGTTGGTGAAATTCTCTCATTATATCCATTTTAAGTTGATTTTTGATGCGAAAACTGCTGCGATGCTGTGGACGTGTTCGAAGCATTCAAAGAACAATAGGGGAAAGCTTTCAAACAGCTGCCAATCACGAGGGGATGCACGATCAAACATTTGTTGTGTCAATCAGATCGATACGATGTCAACAATGAATAAACATTTTTACCACTGAGCCTTTTATACCGTCCAGAAATTTCAAAGCTACAATTTTTTTACCCTGACATATAATACAACGACCTTGCACAATAATGATCATTCCACTGCTTCTGTTGGGTTTTGTTGGTTTTTTAAATTCGCTCCATGGCCCCAGTAGATTTTTTTCAATATGATACACAATTTGAATTTTTTTCAAGGTAAATTTAGTATATTCTCTTGTCCAGTTTGATAGAGTAGACGTCGAGCCCGGCACTGTTGACTGAGATCGGGCTTGGGGTCATTTAATCCTGCAACCTGAAGAGTTCTGTATGATCATCGTTCAGCATTTGGGTGATTTTTGTTTGGTCAAAGTAATCAGTAACAATGTACGCAAGATTCCTTATGTTGTTTTTGTCACCATCATACACGTATACGAACGGTTTTCGATTAAAAATGGTAAAAATATCCAGTGCTTGTAAATGCATGCACAGATTCTTCAGTGACTGTTTATGCAGCAGTCGTCGATTCGACAAGGATTTGCCACCATGTAACAACTGTAAACACCGCGTCAACAGTCCCAGGTATGTAGGAGTATCTCAAACTATACACTCCGAGTTCCAAAACCCTGTCGGACTTGCAAGTCCGAGTACTCGGACTTGCATACTCCGAGTAAACCTGCTTACTCGGATTTGTATACTCCGAGTACATGGCCTACTCGGACTTGAATACGCCGAGTAATACGTGTTCCTATAAATGCATATTTTGCCATGCCGGACAAGAAACGATCTGTCGAAAAAAGTATTTTATTACTCACAGAGTTTACGGCTAGCGCGGATCGATATGTCGAAAATCTGCTCTTTTGAAAAAAAAAATCATTTTCACGATGTCTTGTAATCTGTTGCGCAATGTATATTTAACCACGGTCCCTCCACAAGGAGGGACCGGGACCGTGATTTTACCCTCAGAAGAAAGCTACTGCCACGGCCGGCGGCAAAGTTTTTGAAAGATGACTTAGACGTAACATTTGCATTAAAAACCATAAATTTCAGGCAAGTCCAGTCAGTTACTCAGTTCGATATCACAATCGGTCCAGCGAACTTAAATCAATGCATGACATCACAGGTCAAGTCAGGTCATTATTTACGACCAAGTGGTCACTCGCACTCGGTTCATACCATAGACGAGCGCACTGTGCTCATTTTATTTTGAAAATTACTAGTTTAATTATTTTATCAAGATATAATATGCCTAAAATGCTTGGGCAAGTTTATCATGGCCTCGCTACGCCAGCAAACCACGGCCATGACGTCACAGGTCGACAGGTCATTCAATTATGGCGTCCGTGTTCTAATAACTTGCCGCGCTGCATCGCGGTGATCTTGAAACGTTTTTGTGCCCAATTCAAGTCATGTATCAAATCAGGATCTGATCCGGTAATGAAACGAAAAGACAAGACATACTCATAATTTGCGTGACGGTAGCTACACTCGACGATGACTTGAGCGTGTTGTACAAGATACACAGATCGGATCAGAGGTCAGACAGATTGCGTTAACAACTCTTTTCTCTGAGCGACTGGAAATGCACTGCAGTGTATACGCTGTTCCTGTGTTTTTTCCAGCATTGTTTTTTTCTATAAGCAAGTGTAACTCGACGTATTCAAGTCCGAGTAGGTCATGTACTCGGAGTATACAAGTCCGAGTAAGCAGTTTTACTCGGAGTATGCAAGTCCAAGTACTCGGACTTGTAAGTCCGACTCGGTTTTGGAACTCGGAGTATGCTGTTGAAGGCACTCTTACATACCTCACAGTCCATAAAAAAATTTCATGCTAAATCGAGTTAGATAACAATTGCCTTGCAGTAGGAAAGGTAAGTCCACCATCCGTAAAAGTTGTTGATCTGAAAAATCTTCACTGTGCACCAACTACATGAGTGGCTGTTATAGTTGTACACGTACAATGTAGTTCCATGGGCTTTCCATTGTCCTTTGTTACGAGCTATGTTCGAAGTGCGTCAAGGTATGAATATTTTCATTTTGAAGTACCGGGTACATTGATTTTGTTCAAAACCACTGCCTGTTTGTTCCTTGTGTTTTTTTTGTGTCCCTAACGTTGACTGGCTCTATGTGTGTACGGTACAAACATAGCAGTCGAGATTAAGATTTCCTGGATAAATAGATACACTCATAGTTTATTCCGCCTCTGATGCAAAGATACACACTGTTTTAGATGTGCCACTCCTAGGCCCTGGGATCAAATTCAATACCTTTAAGAGTTAATCTGTTGGTGCTTGAACTAGAAGTCATCGCTGATGACATAGTCTCCACTGGATTGTAGTTTAGGTTTAAGTTTATAGGAAAATAGTTTCATACTATTTTAGTAAAAGATAAAATTATGGTTTTTGAGCATGTCATGAAATCTGGAACATGTTATCAGAACAGAAGCTTGTTTCATCTTTCATTACACAATTTGCAACAAACTCTCTAACGACAGTTTGTCTTGTGATATTGTTTAGATGTTTTGTTTCTCGTACAAAGTTCATAAAGTACACTTCAAGGATTCCTTCAATAATATTTTGGCAAGTGTTGGGAGACAGAGTTAAAAAGAACATTTCTTAGGTTTGACTATGCAATTATTGTATGTCATGTACATTTGTGTTTGGAACTCATGTACGAGCCCCCTTAAGTTGTTTCAACACTCTGCTTCTCTATATAAAATTGCAGAGTTTACACATTTCATTGTGATTTCAAAGTTTGACATGGGCTAAGCTACATCACTATCAATTACATCTGTATCTTCAAAAGAAGATTATAAACGCAGATTTTGTTGCTTATGGCTGTTAGCTAGGTGCTCTGCAAATATAACCAAACATCAACGGTCAACTTATAGTAAAATTGTCTTACTTTGTGTTGTAATGGTTCTGCTTAACCATGTTCATGTACCATAATTCACCAACACTGGTGCTTTGGTTAGCATGTCCTTCAAAGTTCACAACTTTAAACAAAAAACTTATCGGTGAAGACTTTGTGCATGTGTATAAAGTACATACCTCTCATATTCTTCTCAGTTGTTGGCATGCCTTTCGTGTGACTCTGTCATTCCTTGGGGCACTACACTTTTCCTATTTGTTCAACGCCTAATACATATCTCTATGGGACCTGCAACTTGCAAGGAAATAAATAAAAAGAGTTAAAAATCCTACTGTGAAAAATTAAATTATCTTAAAACACAGATGATGAATCATCAGATTTCACATGACAATAATGATGATGAATCACCATATTAATCTGACAGTCCATCAACACATATTTGAATCAGAAATATATCAAGCGTTTTCATTGCCTGAAAGGCTCAACTTCATTGGATTCACACTGCACTATGCATTCCTGCAGCATCTCAGAGCTGGAAGACTGTCAGACCATTGATGAAAAATTGACTCTTTTTACATCCATGGTCATATCAATATCTAAAATGTACATGTTGAAAGTAACACCACATTTCATTTTCAGCAGAAACAGAAATAAAATGACATATCATGTTTAGGGAAGATTAAAATTAATCTCATGTTAACTTAAGCCCCCACTAGCTGTATCTTCTAGCATTGTTTTTATGATTTTAACGTCAAGCCAAAATAAGTTTGTGAGAATGTTCTAATTTCGGTCATGTATACACTTATTATTAACTAACACTGGGACTGTACATGCAATTTTGGACAAGATAAAGATTGCAATGTGATTAAATATTTGCCAAAACATTAAATCCCATCACAGTGCATACAAGCAAAATCCCTGTATACTGTGCATATCTGCACTGAAATCTTCACACAAACTGCACAAAGCAGTCCAATGTAATGCATTGTGCAATTCATGCGATAAAATGTTGAATGGCCCTTACTTCATCATTTGATGGGCCACTCAGGCGCAACATTCTCTGAATTGTTTGGTCACACAGAGTTCATGCTAATGCATGTAGTTCATACATTCCCGCAGTGAAGTTGGGCTCACCTCAGTCATACCGGTAGTGTGAAATGTTAAACAATTTCAATACCCAACACTGTAGCTAACAGAGGTGGAGGTCTGAAGTTTAGTGGAAAGAGATGATTGATTATGTTAACTAAGATTTCTGCTAAAATATCAAGCGACCAGGATGACATTTGACCCAGCCAATATGGCTATAGGTCTGATTTTTGCTGGACGGCCATCATGGGAGGAAAGTGTACAGCAAAAATATCAAGTAACCAGGATGACCTCTATTTGCCAGTAGTAGTGCAATAGCCTTCATATTTGGTGGGATGAGGCATCACATCATAAATTACTTAAGATCTGTCAAATAAAATATTATTGACGTTGACCATAGCACGTACAGGGACAGCATAACGATTTTTGAGAGTCACTTTTCTCAGCATCGTTTTGAAAAATTCGCCCTCCCTCCCTATAAATTTTTTCCAGTCCCTTACCGGCCAGCACAGGTTGAATTCGTGAACACACATATCACAGGTCACCACTTTATGCACATACAAGGCCTCATTAAATGTGATTTAACAGTGGAGATTAATCGATAAAGTGAATTATAGTGAAAATTCACCTATTTCTACTAGGTTAAAATGCTAATCATGCAAACTGAACTTTGGCTCGCGGCACGTGAATTAGCCTTATCCGTGGTCGTACAGGTAACTCTCTTGTGCTGCAGTGTATGAGTAATTGTCTATGTTTGCAAAGCAGGGGCACTCTCGGAGAAATCCTACCAGTGCACACAGTAAAAATCACAGTCCTTAGCAATTTGTAGAGTTGTGCAAGTCCAACATATCAATAATTTGTCACATAAGTTACATAAACAATACTATAGGGCAGAATTCAGAGAAAACCAGGACAAAATGGGGAGATACATGTATTTTGAGGTAAACAAATTTCAAGACTTACAGCTAGTGGGTCTTTAACCCTTTGAACCCGGCTCAGACATAAATGTCTGATGACGTCATAGAGTACCATGGGGTCAGGGTGCAAAGGGTTAAACATGCTAGTCGTCATGTACATGTAACTTTGCATTATTTATAACCTTCTAAATTAATACTATTATTGTGACAAAGGAAATAAATTGACAACATAAATCATTAAATGTAATGTCTCCTATGACTATAGAAAAAAAGGTCAAAAAATATCAATGGGCCCTATTCTGTCCTTGAGCCATTGTACATACATAAATTTGAGCTTGAATAAGTGGACTTGTGGGATTGAATTAAAAAATCGGCCAACATTCAACTGATTACAGTTTCAAAAGAAAATAAAGGATAGCAAATCTTCATTATCTTATTATTAACCTTCATGCACAGCCATTTTGAGTAGAGGTTCAACAAACAATAGAGCGTATAAATCATGTGTTCCTTGGATTACTTTTCATGGAGACTGAACAGAAATTACAGGGGGTAAGGCCTTTTTTGAGGTCCATTTTTTAAAAAAGATTGTCATGCATGCCTTTGGGGCAGGGTTACCATTTTTGCGCAACTATTGAAACTATTTGAAAACAAGATGTGGCCAATACAGTGCTTTACCAAAAAATATCAAATTTAATACATTGGAGTCTGTTTCGCAAAATATTGACAGTTTTCCCCTTTGCAACATGCATTATATGTACATTTATCCATGTTTGATAATTTATGTAATTCTAGTAGTTGGAATTTGGATGCAAAATACATCTGTGTACAAAAAATTTGATTTTTGGATTATTCAATATACATTGTCGGCTATGAGGAAACCATGATTTTTTCAATAAAGCAATAAAAATATCTGTGTGTTTATAGATGCTTAATTATTGATATTAATGCCAGTGTTCGAAATTTGTGGAAAATATCAACCAGTCACCAGGAATGGTAACTTCAAAAAGTTGCCTGTCTTGCCAATAAACTTACCAGTCCTGATACTGCGATTGCTTTTATGTGCCTAAGTATTTTTGTTATGCGCTGTTGAGTAGGATGCATTTACGGGAAAGAAAACTGTCTTGCCATAAAATTTGAATGGGAGCCCAGAGAAAAAATAGCAGACACACTTTTAAAGAAGACTCCCCACGTTAAAGTCAACCTGTCCGCCAGACTGGTAACTTTTTTATTTTACAAGTCCTGCAGAAAAACAACCAGTCTCGGACTGCCGGACAGGTGTTATTTTGAACACTGTTAATGCACTTGATTAGATTGAGCTGGTTACTAGTGAATGTGTGTGCAAGAAATTTGATTTGGAATTTCCCCGGAATGTTGATTCACTAAACATGTACATTCTGGTCTCTGAAGAAAATATGAAAAGGTATTTTGAAATACAACACAAGCTAAATCTGTGCTTATATAAATGTTTGGCAATTGAAAATGTGCACAATGAGAATATTGGTTGAAAGAACAGATGTGAACAACAAATGTGATATTGGACTTTCACCCTAGTGATTTTTTGTAAAGGTTAAAAGTATTCTTTAACAGTTCAAAGTTAAATGAGAACTTATATGTCAATTATTAAGATATCATTTATACAGACTGTGACTCACAGGGCACATGAAAATTTTGGAGGGACAATCTTTTCCTTGCTAACACTTTTTGAAGGGTCATTATTTTCCATTTTATAAGGCACTTTTGCTGATCCCTGGGATTGAAGTATGTAGGAGGACTACCTTTTGTTTTCCATTGAAACTGTAATCTGGTTGGTAAATTTTCTGGTGGGACAATCTGGTGCCAACACAGGCCTCTAAAAACACCAATCAATCCCCCCGCCCGTAATTTTTGTCCAGTCCCTGACAGGTATCAACACTCATTAGCATAAAGTGACCCGGAAATTCGATGTTCATTATTCGTTTGAAATTATCAGGAATATCAATGATTTAAAACAAACAAACGTTCGATAATTTGCCAGATACAGATTTTGCTGGACACGTTTATACCAGAAGGAGTAGACGTATCCCAGACACTTTGGCCGGTCAAGAATAAGTGAATAGCTATACATACTGTACATACATACCTGGTAAATTGTAAGCTTACATGAGAACCGTTCAGCTGATGCAGGACTCTTTGGCGATCACCACACTGGCACTAGATTCAAACGTACCGCATAGTCGTCGAGACGGTCTAGGATTTCAAGATTAGAGTCTTTAGTGGACATTCCTAGACACCGGCGGGACGTGTCAGTACTAAAATATAGACGACGCAACGCAAAGTTGAGTAGGCGACGCGACGCTATCCATAACAATGGCGTCTTCTGAGTATGGCTCCCCAAGTGCTCAAATATTCACGAAACGAACTTTGCAAAGAATTTGATAACTATCACTTTTCACTCAATCTTGAAGAAAATGTTATTTTTTTGCTCTCGTTAAATAAAAATATTGCTAACTGAACCATATATTCGTTTTCGCCAGCTAAAGCATGGAGGTAGAAAGAAAGAGAGCAGCAGGCTACGAGCTAGCTAGGGGTCAATTTTCTTCAACAGGCTGCTGGCTGTGCAGTTTACCTCTCAGCATGTACACAATGGGATTTCGATTTACGCATTTTTTACCTTCATGAATATTCCGGTGGCGAGATCTTTATCAAGATGGTCAAAATATAGCAGCTATTAGGCCTAATTAAAACTTTGGGAAATATGAACACGGTTTGAAATCAGTCTGATGTAATAACTACCAACCTGTACATGTAGGCCTACTGACGGGAAAAGCGAAATTCTAGCACTTTTTTATGAAATCCATCATCGTATATCACGGTCGCAATTTACATGCGGACTGAGCTCAGAGTTCACTATGACTTGACGTTGGATTTAATGGACCACGAAGGTAAATGCAGAAAGCGGAAAAGACATTTTCTTGAGCAATAGTCGCTACAGTCGCGGTATCTTTTCCCATACACCCGCTTTTCCGGAAAAGTGTTTTTAATATAAAAATGTGTAGGCCTACAATGTAAAACTTCGAAGTTCATCGTCTAAAAGTTGATTTGATATGCACGTCTACGGTCTATTTTTTATATCAATGGGTATACTGATATTATAAGTTCTCGAAACTAGTACAAATAATTCCCCTAACTCTGAAATTAATGCGCGTTAGTTCAGAATTCATCACGATAGATCGATGCATCAAAATTTACGGATTCATGTGACTGAACTATCTTGTGATTTGTTTGCTAATTGACGTTTCGGCGGCGAAAGTCCAAGGCCCAAAGAAGCAGCATGCAGCCCAATCACATATTTTCGAAGAAATAACCACAGCTTTCCATATAATGTGCGAAATCCGGCCCTGACCAATGCTGCCGTCCTGTTTCCGAGAATAACTTTCGAGCTGTGAAGCTAACATTGCCACTGAACAGCCTTGACTCGCCTCCGAGTCGATTTTTGATGTGGTTGAAGCACGGTCCTTTGGTTGAATTAAACCACTGGCGAAGAGTATATTGGCAATATTCAAAAACATACCGATGTGAAATGTAATGTAGATCTCCTGGTTATGTGTCAAATAAGCAATTTTTGTCGCAAGTCACATCTTGTTTTTCAGAAAGTCGAACTCACAAGAGGGCAGATCGTCTGTGCAGCCGACACGAACACAAACTGTCATGATACCGGCTACCAAATGCTATCACAAGATAGGCTGTCGTCTACTGACTCATTTGTCATTTAATGAACGATGTGTGACGAAAAGGGAAGTATCCCATGTTTAACTGCTGTGGCCGTATCGATGACAACCCTAACAAATCGTTATGAGACTGCATGAAGAACGAGCGCATTTTGCGAAAGATTATGATCTTAGTCGTTGTTATAAAACGTGCCTGCCTTTGAGAGTCATAATTGCTAAAGTCAACTAAAGGGACTGGTCAGTTTATTCGGCGGGGAGGGGGGCAGTGGATTCATAGGGGTCACCCCGTTTTTGACTATGATGATAGGGGGGTCACCATGTTTTTTGAAATGTCCAATTGGGGAGGGGTTCAGTCTGTTTTAGAATTTTGACACGGACTCATACTTGCCTACAATGCATCGTGCAAGCTACAAATTTCATCATTCAGTTGCATTCATGGCGCGCCCTTTAGGCGCTTAACTTTAATATTAATAATACTTTTTTCAGAGCCCCCTTCAAGCTAGCACGAACTTAATATATCAGACATATATGTCAGAGATATCTGTATGTTTAAAATGTTGTCGGTGCGCCCTTCGAGCGCATTACTTTAAAATATCGAACTTATTTTTCAGCATTCCCTTCAGCCGCATGACTTTCATATATCAGACATATATATCAGTGATATCCAGATGTTAATATTTTCAGCGGGCGCTCCGGGCGCTGTACTTTAATATATCAGAAATATATAAAAATATTTTGATGTCTGTAAATTGAACGTCTGTTTTGCAAAGTGTACTAATCATAATGAAACCTGCAGCGCATATGAAAAGCATAATAAGTTCCTGATACTTTTCTGTTTTCTCAATGAGAATTCAGCATTAGAAAGCAACATGCACTAATATTTTACAATCAAGCGTCAAACTTCATGATATCTGATAGGCACATTAGATGCTGTTTTATACTATTAGGAAATTAAATTTTAGCCCAGGATTTATTAACGGAACACAGTCCCAGGTGTAGACTGGCCCCCAGTCGCGCTTTCTCTTCAGTTGAGTTACTTACTGACCAGGCGGCGTTCACTCCACGATCTGCGCAATAGCCTACCATTTACACAACGGTTTGCCGATATTTAGTCCTTCAATTTATTATTTGTTGATACTTATATGGCCACAGACTTGGAGAAGTCTATCCCTGATACTCTTACACTTACATACCCAATAGACAAACCTGGCGGTCATACCGGTAGATGAGATACAACGTTTGCAACTCTAAAATCTGACCAGAAAATACTTGGTACAGTAGGAAGCACAAGGAAAAATTTAAAAAAAAAGGACACATCTTACCTACAAGAGCAAAATAATTTGACCTTACAGCATTGATGTATCTTTTCACATTCATGCTTACCGATGGCCGGCTGTACCGATTTACTCATACGGAAACTATGACTATAGTAGGTTCCCTTTGAGCGTATTTCAAATTACTGATGCCATCAGCTACAGCAAAGTATTTTCAGTATTGTCGATTCTGTGTTCAGCATTTAATTTTACTCATTATTTTAAAACATTCGTTGTTCGATTTTGAAAGGTAGTCGATTCGCCGGATAATTGCTATGCACTCGCCAGGGCACAGGCGATTTGATAGTAACTATGCGAAACCCGCACGATGCAAATGACAAGTTGTATCATAGGGTTTTCGTCAAGCTACAGACCCTCTGCACACAAACGACGATTGAAGCATTCGTGCACCAGAGTGTTCATAACATTATGCCATACACGTAATGTGGGAGGACATCAGGCAACCTCTCCACATTCCGCCATTGACCACGGTACGGTTTTGTGGAGGGACCGTGACACGGTTTAAGTCCCTGCCCTGACAATGCTTGTTGCACACTCAAACAAATAATTCCCTTTGTCTGTGTTGCACACTGCACCCTGACTGTACTGCATATGCATTGTGACCACAGAGTGCGTACCGGGGGCCTTGGTTCGACCACTTAATATCGAAAAGGACACTAAATCATCTGGATAAAACGACCGATACATTCACAATTTTCAAATTTGATAATGGCCTTCCCGTCTCAGCAGTCTCCGACTTTTGCCATGGTAGTCAGCTGAGGTCGAGTAAGACAGCAAACAAAGGCTGTTTTAATCACGGCTATATCACGGTCATCTTTATTTCACGCAAAACTACTCAAGTTACTTTTTTTACTGTAGACGTTCTTAAAAGTTTTAGAACGCACTAGAAGTGGAGTCTGTGCAGTCATGAATGTAAGGGTACAGGAGGGCCTGATAATCCCTTTCACACCTATTATTTTATCTTTGTCGACGCTGGCCTTTTCAGCTGTGGCATGATCAGGACGGCCAAGACACTCCATGGACGTATCTGTGGTACGTCCAGGGACATACACACACACACACACACACACACACACACACCACCAACACACACACACACACACACACACACACACACAGACACACACAAACTTCACTCATAATTTTCTATGCATCACAAAAATCTTTCAAATTTATAACATTCCTTTTTTCATCCATAGTGCAGTAGGGCTGACAGCGATCCTGCAAATGTGATTCGGTGCAACTCAATGACAATGCGTTCAATCAACTTTTAACAAGTTAAGGAAAAGAAAACAAGTTTACAAGAATTTGATGCAAATTTCAGACTTGAACAAAGTCTATTTTCAGTTAAACTTTCTAGCAACAGTGACTGAAGCAAGAAACCGCTTTTGTTTATACATTCAAGGGGTTCCTCCTGATTGTTGTTAATGACATATGGCTATTTACACCTTGAGACAATGGAGCAATGAATCAGAGCCCTGCATGACTTGCCATTGCCTGACCTATCACTATTTTCTTCATGACATACCGGTGCAAAATGTAATGCAGATCTCCTGGTTATGTGTCAAATAAGCAATTTTGGTCGCAGGTCATATCTTTTTTTCACAAAGTCGAACTCGCAAGAGGGCAGATCGTCTGTGTAGCCGACACGAACACAAACTGTCATGATACCGGCTACCAATACTATCACAAGATAGGCTGTCGTCTACTGACTCCACACATTTGTCATTTGAATGAATGATGTGTGACGAAAAGGGAAGTATCCCATGTGTAACTGCTGTGGCGATATCAATGGCAACCTTCCTGATATGTAATGACATATGGCTATTTACACCTTGAGACAATGGAGCAATGAATCAGAGCCCTGCATGACTTGCCATTGCCTGACCTATCACTATTTTCGTCATGACTGCAGCAACATATACTGTGGTATACAAAACGCAAGCTTTATTTCAGTCGAAAGATAAAAAGACAGTTGCAAAATGATAAGAATTGAAGGAGGGATATGTGTCTACTACAGTGCGGCGACTCCAAAGTGCAAACACTAAGCCCTTCAAGATGGTTTCCAGATGGGTATATAGAGTGAACGTTAGAAATGTGAGCCCAGGGAAGTGATTATATGTTTCTCACTATCACGGTCCCTTTTGTGGAGGGACCGTGTCACTATACATCCAGCTATTCTTTAACACATATAGTCCTTTTCAATTTGTAGAGACTGTAAGTTGTCATCCTCAGTGTTGTTTTACAATCTTTACCTCACACGTAAAATTATGCAACTTTATTGGATTGCATAAAGGTACATAATTTTAGTGAGCCATTAAACCCTTTTATACAAGTGCATAAAGATGCATATAGGCACCACCACTGACACCATGTTTACACACCTTTATGCACTGCATAAAGGTGCGTAAAGGAGCTGACCAACTTTATGCAAATTTATGCAATTGCATAAAGAATGTTAAATTTGGATTTTCATCCAGTGAGCTAGTAAAGGTCACTTCTACATTTCAGCGATTTTCTTAGTTTTTTCGGCAATGTGACGCAAGTTCTTGAGAGTATAGCTCGTCGTCACGATGACATATTTGCTTGGTTTTATTACACAGACGGTAATGAACGATTCCGTCCACTATATACCGTCTCAAATTGTAACGAGCTCGAACAAAACCTGGTATCGATAAACGTAAACTTGCAGCAGGAGAGGGGTCAATTTGATCGGGGGAGGGGTTTCAAGCTGATAAGTATAAACGCAATCCATGTCTTGACTCAAATGATTGATCATGAAAGGCCATAGTCCTCTATCGTTAACGTTGTAGTTCTTGACGTACATTAATTTTGGAATTTTGTTTTATTTGTATGTGTATAGGATCTTTAGGAAAAAGCGTTTTTGACACTGCCAATGTTGATTGCAAACGAATTTACAAGGAGTAATATTTTTAGGTGTTTCAACTTTTGCAACGCTTTCACTCAGCATAAAAAGTGTCTGCAGTAGTCATACTTTCCGTTACACTGGCTAGGCTAGTATCCATCATAAATACTTTTATGGATTCTCAAAATCTAGCCAGGTCTGTGTTTTTTAGACCCACAATGCATTGTGATACTAGAATCCATTAGTATCCAAAATGGATTTTGGCATGTATTCCCCGCAGCCTTAGTTTTGCTGGATACTGGGGGAATCCATTATGTATTCCGGTGCTGGATTCTCAGTACTGGATAATGATGGATACTCTAATGGATTCTGCTGTATACTGTAAGAATCCATCAAAATGGATATTGCTATAGGTCTGTGGATACGGAACACTTCACATGGTGATAATTTTAGTGAGCCGTTAAACCCTTTTATACAAGTGCATACAGATGCATATAGGCACACCACCACTGACACCATGTTTACACACTTTTATGCACTGCATAAAGGTGCGTAAAGGAGCTGACCAACTTTATGCAAATTTATGCAATTGCATAAAGAATATTAAATTTGGATTTTCATCCAGTGAGCTAGTAAAGGTCACTTCCACATTTCTGCGATTTTCTTAGTTTTTTCGGCAATGTGACGCAAGTTCTTGAGAGTATAGCTCGTCGTCACGATGACATATTTGCTTGGTTTTATTACACAGATGGTAATGAACGATTCCGTCCACTATATACCGTCTCAAATTGTAACAAGCTCTAACAAATCCTGGTATCGATAAACGTAAACTTGCAGCAGGAGAGGGGTCAATTTGATCGGGGGAGGGGGTTTCAAGCTGATAAGTATAACGCAATCCATGTCTTGACTCAAATGATTGATCATGAAAGGCCATAGTCCTCTATCGTTAACGTTGTAGTTCTTGACGTACATTAAGTTTTGGAATTTTGTTTTATTTGTATGTGTATAGGATCTTTAGGAAAAAGCGTTTTTGACACTGCCAATGTTGATTGCAAAACGAATTTACAAGTGGTAATATTTTTAGGTGTTTCAACTTTTGCAACGCTTTCACTCAGCATAAAAAGTGTCTGCAGTAGTCATACTTTCCGTTACACTGGCTAGGCTAGTATCCATCATAAATACTTTTATGGATTCTCAAATCTAGCCAGGTCTGTGTTTTTTAGACCCACAATGCATTGTGACACTAGAATCCATTAGTATCCAAAATGGATTTTGGCATGTATTCCCCGCAGCCTTAGTTTTGCTGGATACTGGGGGAATCCATTATGTATTCCGGTGCTGGATTCTCAGTACTGGATAATGATGGATACTCTAATGGATTCTGCTGTATACTGTAAGAATCCATCAAAATGGATATTGCTATAGGTCTGTGGATACGGAACACTTCACATGGTGAATATCTTCATGGTTATAAATGCTGTATCACTTTAGTTACATACGTAATATGCAGGACATTTTCAAACAATTTTACCATTATCGACCAGCATCAAAAGGATTTTAACGAAAGTCAAAATAGAAGTGTGCACATGTATATTTTACATCTATCGTTAAGTGTCTACTTAGATGTTAAAAACGTTGAAGGGCTTCACTTGCCCGGGTAACCATTAAAACCGGTCAGTACATTATGTTCACCGACCCGCTAACTCCCCTGATGTTCCTTTTCAAATCAATTCACTGATTTGCACCCACATCAAGGCATGTAATAAGCATTGATGCACAGTCATGCCCACCCTAAAAATTTGGCAAATCTGGAGATTTTGTAAAAAGTGTATAATTTGGCCCACAAGCACTTCATTTTGTTTTTGTGATTGATTATGATCTTTGTACAATTGACTATTTACATTTTTGCTGAAAAGTTTCAATGTTAGCATTATTATTCATATTCACGGACATAAAAACAAACCATGATTACTGTGTATTTGTGGCATGGTAATACATAATGAATGAGTGTATGATTTTACTAATCTTTTGACACTTATATCCATGATTATAAAGTTGAGTATCCATTGTACAGACAGTGAAAAATAGGACTATCTGTAAGATTCTAATTTTATTCATTGACATTTGTCTACAGCTGTTAGTATACCTCATGTAACCTGGTCGTAAAGCCTCAGAGGTATTGTATGTGGAACGTAGAAGGAACAAGAATCAAAAGATTGACAACTGATCTTTTACAAATCCTTCATCAGGTAAGATTTGTTTTAAATTTTTAGTCAATACATTTTTTTAGCTCATATTTGGTATGAATAAATACCAAAAAGAGCTCATATGATGAGTCGGTGTCTGTATATTTGTGGGTATGTGCGGATGTATGTCCGTCACACGCAAAGGCTCCCATACCGCCAAAGCTACCATCTCAGTATTTGGTGTACGGGTAGATGCATTGGTTGAGATGTGATTTTGTTCAAATGAACATGCTAGTGTCAAAAATGTGCAAATTAGGTAAGAAAAAGGGGAAATCCTGCAAATGTGCGGGAGTGGACCCGTTAAGGGGAACAGCCAACACATCTGAGATGGAGAATCTGGTATGGGTAACCTATTTTCATGCAGTGCGTGCAGGAGTGAAGGGTAACAGCCCACCCATCTGAGTTGGAGAATTTGCCACGGGTAACCTGTTTGTATGCAGTGTACTATTACTTGTGGAGTGGTGGCAGTAACTGAAACAGCCTAATGAAGAAAATGAGGTGTATGATTCATTTCCTGTCATTGTTCATGAACTGTTACATGTTGGCGACCTGCACACAAAGTAAGAGGGACTGTGTTTGAACAATCCTGTGCTTGTAACGGAAGAACTGCCAGTAAATTGAAGGTAAATACATCACACGTCTTGTTTAAGTGTTCAGCTGACTATTGATATGTGTTTGAAGATGTATCCTCAGTTGTTAGAATATGAATTTTGGGCCAGTAGACACAGTGGTATATTTGGTCCGGAAAGGGACCTTGTCAAGGCGAGCTGTACCATTATTTTTTAAGGGGTGCCAACAGTGGTGGGGAGCTGAATACGCGTGTTAATTGAGGGATGGGACTAGCATTGTAGCAGTAGTGTTCTGTCTTACTTATGTGCTTTCTATGTTCAAATGAAAGCTTGCTATTAAGCATGTGTATTGGAAGGACATATTGTTTTCAGACGTGTATTTTGAGGACATGTTAAGTATCAGGGTGTGAAATGACCGGTGGCCATGCATCAGAAGACCACCAATTATCCTAGTTAGACCGCCACCAGATTATATTTTGGGTGGTCCATTGATGACAACCTAGTTTCAGAAGGTCACGCTAGTACACTGCAGATCTTGTAATGTTTAATGTCTCACACAGGGTTTCCTCTGAGATAGATACTTTGGCAGTTATGTACCGGTATACATCTCTCTTTGTTTTACTGTTTACTGCTATGATTATCATGATTAAGTCTGCAAATGTTGCATAACATCCCCTTACAAATTTCCTCTTATAGTGATACAGGTCAAGGTGGAATACTTGTACACAACTTCATGTGTTACATGGATGCAGTCTTGACCTCCAGAAGAATAACACTCCGATAGTGACTTATCTTTTTGATGAGATAGTTGACGTCCCATTTTTTCACTTTACTAGGTGTATTTGAGCAACATGCCAAAGAAAAAGTATTGGCGAAAATCAGCTGTCAAAAAACAGGTATGTGTTATACAAAGATGTATGTGGTCTGTATTTTTCTCTCGTCTCCATTGAACAAATTCCAACTCAAAACTGACACATGAACAGTTGCTCATGAATGTATTTGACAACACGGTATATACCCTGAAACATGTAGTTAAATATCATCAGGTCAAAAGCCAGTAAAATTATTTAACAAATAATGAACGTTTGCATGAAGGTATATGAATGCACATTTCATAAATAGCACTAAGGCTGCGTTAAGAAAATGATAAGGAAGGGGGCGGAGGGTTGATTTCAGGAGTATATGGTAATTTGGTGGGGTATTTCAAAATTTTTGATCATATAGATGGGGGAGAGGGGGACTTGAAAATGTTTGAGGGTATTGAGGGATGTGATGTGAAAAAATAATATGTCAATCACGATTCCTCTAGCCCCCTTACCATTTATTTCAACGCAGCCTTAGACTTGGGAAGGCAAAAAATTGTTACTTTTTGCTGCAGATGTTATGTTACTGTCAAAAGGCATTTGAGTAGAGTTCCTGTGATCTCCACACCCTATTTCCACATTCTGAGATTTGTAGAGTAACTCTTTTTCCTGTATTTTTCTTAACAGGCTGATGGCGATGTCAAAACAGATGGTTTTGATACTGGTTTGGGTGTTTCCAGTAATGTAAAACACCCTTTGCAAGAAGGAACCTGCAATAAGCCACTTCACAATAAGTCAATGTACAGCAAGTCAATGAACGATAAGTCCACATCATACAACAGATTCAATAGCAGTACACAATGTACAGCACTTAATACTTCACTAGCAGTTACAAAAGGCAATAGTAACCAATGCCCCAACACATTTCAGTGCAGTACTACTGCTCATAGTTGCAACAGAGCGAACAGTGGCAACAGTGTAAGTAACAATGATGTGACTACGTTTACCACTACAACCTGCGCTACCAATACTTGCACAAATGGTGTAAATTATAATCACATTCAATTATCAATGCAACAAGACATTAATCAACATCATGAAATGGCTGCGGAAACACAGATTTCAGCTCCTGAATTACAATCAGAATATCATTCACGGACTCACAGATATCAGATGACAGGTAGTTTAGATAACGCTATTGAGAATCAGGATATGTATATCACTAACAATAGTCAGACTTTAAAATGGGAAAGTTACAGAATAAATAGTGTTGTGCAAGGTAGCATCCACCAAGGCAGTAACATCTTTAGCATAGAATCACAAGGTAGACAGTGTACATGTAATGCCCTTGCTTACCTTTGTATGTCTCAAAATAGAGATGGCACACTGACATCTGAAGACTTAGATTGTATTTTACATGTTGGTGATGATTTGTACAGAGAAACAACCAAATGCCTTCGAGCCAGTAATACGTTGTTTTCTGAAATATTATTGTTGGATGAATTACCAAATACTTGTAACATCAACTTCATGCAATACAATATAATAAGAGGACTGCTAGATTGTATCACTAATTTTGACGTACCAGGCTGCATGGTGTTAAGAGATGCAATAGTAAATCTGAATGTTTTCGGTTCTAGTGATTCAGTGTTGTTGATGTTTGGTGGGTACTGTATGGCACTCTCTAAAAATGCAAGCAAATACTTCCTATTTGATACCCACAGTCGGAACTCACATGGCTTCCAGTGTTCTGATGGAACTAGTGTGTTATTGTGCTTTGACATGCTGAATGATTTGTTAAAACTATTTGTATTCATTATGTCATGACCTTAACTTGGATAGGGTGACACCGTATGAACTTCAAGAATTTTCCATCCAAGTAGAAACTACCAGCTCTCATACACAGTGTCAGTGCATGCTGGCAATTACATGCCAATTTACTACTGCTCTCTTTTCGCGGTTTCCAGCTTATATTGTAAAATATGCACAGTGGTTGATATTTGGTTCCTACCACATATGATTTTACTATTACCTGTTACTTCTTTATTACTTTTGCTTAATTCTTTTCCTTTTCACAAGCAGATGCCTTATTCGTCTTAAATTCAAGTGATGGAAATGGACATCAACAAAAACCACCCAGTAAAAATTATTGCCAAGATTATTCACTTCGAAGACGGGCGCGAAAAATACAAAAGAGCCGTAATAGCGGACCACTCTTCTGCCACGGTCCTCTACATTTGGTTCACACGACGGGACAAACTGTCCCTTGTTAAAAGCAATGTAGGTAAAACAATGATTGTGGGACCCAAGATATACGTGCGGAACAATGGAATCTCCATTAACAACGATTCTCAGTTAGCAGCTACCGGAACAGACCTCACCATACCACCGTCAATCTTATCTAACGCTCATTGCTTGGTATCCATGATGACCGAAAAAGCACCCGCCGACTAACGCAAAAAGGGCTGCAAACTATCAGAGCCGCCTTACAACAAGAAAGTTTTCTGCCATCATACCGTCAGTAAGTACCTTTCGTCAAGCACTTACACAGTTCAGTTTTCCTCTATCCACTTCATAATTTTCCTCCCTCATACCTCTGGTGTGATCAGGTTGTTACAACGCACAACATAAAATTAAACCAAGGATTCATTTGTACAGACAGCCACTTATGCTGCTAGACTCCCCATCACAATATCTGTAGTTGTCATCACTTCTAATACATCTTCGATATGGTGCACCTTTTGTTCCAGGAGTCAGATGCTGCCTTGGATGACCTTGATAACTTATCGGCTGATTCTGATGATGAGATGTTCTGGTCAACAGGCAAATTACGTGGCTTAACTAGCATACAGAAAGTGTTCCTGTGTACCAACTTCTCATGCAACGGTTACATCAATGACAAAAACAGGTACATACAGCAACCTTCTTACTCTATTACCATCAATAAGTCTTCAAAACAGCCAGTCCGGTTTCTTTTGCATGAAGGAGCACAAGTCTGGCTTCATCACATTAATCCCATGTAATAGATATTACTGAACCAACAGTATTTTTGAGTAAAATCTTCACCTTCCAGCTTATCCCACTCTCTCACTATTTTGTATCCAGGCTCTGTTCCGATTATGATAACAGCTTTGACTGTGCATCTTTGCAGCTCTTTCGGCCCCTTTACATCAAGCAGTCCAGATATTAGCATGGTTTTCACCTTCTTCATTGACTCAAGTGTCACAAATACTTATTCCCAATATAACACTTACACAGCTTTTTAATCACCCGCCAGGTCACTCATTCTCTTATGGCATATATAACAGTCCGTCTACTTATCACAGAACTCCTTCAACAACACACACTGGCTGCACTGCATACTATATACGAGACTCACTGTCAGCAGATTTAGTCAACCACTAGATAAGCAGACCCATGCTTTTTTGTTATACATTCATGTAAACACTACCGTATGTCACTACTTTTATATTTTCCCCTTCCTTTTCAGATGCAAATTTTGCCACAAATCAAAAGGTCCTGCAAATCGTGTCGGATACATACTTGAAATACTTCTGGTCGACAATGACGAGGAGAACAAGTACCGTGTCTTCCCACGCCAGGCAAGACAGCTCTTGCAATCGTTGCACATTGACTGTCACAACACAACAGTTGAACAGCTACAGGATGAATTTATTCCTAAGTGTGATGGACGGGATCTTACGTTCAAAGCCAATGAAGCCCACATTGTTACAGCAATGAAATCCAACTGACACTTTCCAACACCTATACCTGCTTCCCTACCTCACGGCTCTATAGCGACAATACCAGTACTGACACTTGCCAATGTGTTTCCATTGTACATTTCCCATTTACAAAACTACATTTTCTTTGTAATAACTTACATTTCGTATGTAGTTACATATGATTTCTGTTCCACTTACTTTTGTTATTCATTGCAGCTTTATAGCCTTTATTTAACATACTTTTTGTAGCGATATTTAATCCTGTGTTGCGTTATTCAGTGCGGCATTATAGCCTTTATTTCACATACTTTTTGTAGCGATATTAATCCTGTGTTGCGATATTTAATGCGGCGTTATAGCCTTTATTTAACATACTTTTTGTAGCGATATTTAATCCTGTGTTGCATTAGTCAGTGCAGCATTATAGCCTTTATTTAACATACTTTTTGTAGCGATATTTAATCCTGTGTTGCGTTATTCAGTGCAGCTTTATAGCCTTTATTTAACATACTTTTTGTAGCGACATTTAAAGGGACATTATCGCTATCTTTTGCCCTCTTTTACACCAATATTGATGCAAACTGTACAAAAACCTCGAGTCAGAGGTAATTGGATGGAAATTGTCTATGGTTGACCATTTTTTTGACATCTTTCAATATCAACAACATCAGCAACTGCACGTTTGCAACAATATTGGTGTAAAAAGTGTCAAAAGATAGCGATAATGCCCCTTTAATCCTGTGTTTCATTATGTCGCTTTATAGCCTTTACTTAACGTACTTTTCGTACTGATATTTCATCCTGCGTTTCAAGACTTCCATTCATTTCTTTTCAGTCTTTGGTAATAAAAATAAATTTTTCTAACTGCATACATCTGTAGCTTCCTCTATGTCATGCATTCCTCTACTCCACCACATTGTACAAATTTATGATTTCCTAAAACATCCAAGACCGCTCTCACCTACTACCAGCATCAGCCCTGTACTATCTATTAATATAGCATAACCTCGATCTCTCTGACCAACCCCATGTTACCAAATATGAGCAAAGTGTCATTGACGCTATTTTTTTAATTTCCTGCACATCTTGTTGTTCTTTCTTCAACATCAACTCTCTTGACGCTCTGTACATAACTTATATAATACATGTAAGTATTTTAGAATATGTGTCTGTACTGTAGTGTGGTCTCCTTGGCAAAAAATCAACAGGACAAAATAGAGCAAGTGCAAATGAAATTCATGAAGTTCCTTTGTTTCAAACATAGCATCCTAACAGCTGAAATAATTATGAAGAATTCTGCAAGCGTTTTAACCTTTAGCCTCTTTATCATCGAAGATTGTTTTTATATACTATATTTTTATATGAATATTTTAATAATATGTATGATTGTCCCCAATCATGTTTCATGTTATTTTGATGTTCTCTCAGTAAACTACAAATACTAGAACTCGCACTGTTTTTTAGACTCACAGTATAAAACTGAATGTTTTTAGGCACTTGCTCTTCAAAGATGTATGGCTACTTTGATGTGTGCATTTCCAACCCTGCCATTGACAACACTTTATCTTGTCAAAGTTTCAGATGCCTGGTCAGAATTCATGCCTAAATTTGTACATATTTTTAATAGTTTCACATAGTTTGTTGTGTGTTGTTTATTGTTTTATTGTACTTCATGCATTCATATTTTTATGTATATTTTATGGAGCCTGTTAATGTGACTAGTTCTCGTTGGTCTTCCCTTGAAATAAATGTATAAATGAATTTATTGTTACTTGCTTGAATGCACGTCTTGACCTACATTATAGTTTTCTTTAAAAAGGTCAACAATCACCAGTGAATACAAAGGGTTTGGTGCAAAGTTATACCAGTGACGAAAGGTTTAATTAAAATTACAGAAGTCATAAACAATCAAGTTTTCTTAATATCTTAATGAATATAAAAAGAATGAACTGATGTGTAAAGTAATGTCAGCAATTTGCAGGAGATAATATTTACATTACACCCATTAATGTTTTCTTTTCACCCAGTCAGATTCGAGATCCCTTACTGAGGCAGTGCGTCCCATTGTCATTGGATACTGGTCTGACAACCAGGTGGAAAGCAACATGGTGACAATACCATCCTCCATTGCAAAGCAAATACACAGTGTGTGGCTATGCAAACAGCCAACACTGAACAGAGATGGCGGTGTTGTCATCAATGCAGTGCAAAAACCCATGGAATTGAGGGAGTTTTTCATCAATATATTTACTTTCCTAAGGCAGTGGGTCCTTGCTGTGGCACAGGTTTGTACTTACATATATCCTGTTCAGTGTTTCCACTGGCTAAATTTACCACTAGGCCATTCTGGCTAATTGAGACCAACATTGACTAGCTAGAACTATAGCCATCCAAATTACATATAATTTCATCTGTGATTTTTGCCAACTGACAGTTGTATACTCAGGTCCTATCAGTTGCTACAGTAACAATATGACATTAAACTGGTCCCATAATCATTTCCATTCAAGGTAATACATTACAAGGTCCATGGGACATTTGTGATTTGCAAATTTAAGTAGGACTATCCTGAACCACAGATAGTTAGTGGCAATGAAAATAACAACTATTTTTTATGGAACAAACTGCTTTCTTTATAAGATTCACAACAAATTTATTTCCCGTGTGCTTCACACTTATGTGACTTGCACTTTTGTAAATGTATCAAGACGTATCACAAGTATTGCATTATTTACAGGGTAACTTCAAGATGTTTCCTTTCTACCCTTTCCCTTCTGCCTCAGTCATCAAGTGCTTTCAGTTCTCCAATTACAGAGTCTAATTTTTAAACCAACTGTTCACTTTGAGAAGGTGTACTGCAGGTAATTACATTTTGTACACTACAGTAGGTGTAAACAGTCGCCTCTTTCTATTGGTAGTCCAAACATAGAATGCTTTAATTTCAAAATCAAACTGGGTGTATAGGAATAAATTGCGAGACTGGAGAGAGAAAGTGACAGCTTTCCCGCAATTTGTGAGAATCTCTTGTCAATTCTCACAGCTACCAGTGAGAATTCTCACCGGTGAGTAGTGAGAAATGTACTCTTTGGTGAGATAATAGATTCTCACCAGGTAGAATGGAAATTCTCACTAAGCACTGTGAGAATGGTAATTTTTAAGGTGAGAATGAACCAGACTCACCATTCATTGGTGAGAATCAGACTTGTTGTTCACTGGTGTGAAACAATCTGGTTAATTCTCACAAGTGAACAATGAGTCTGGTTGATTCTCACCAGTGAATGATTAGTCTGGTTGATTCTCACTGTAAAAATTACCATTCTCACAGTGCTTAGTGAGAATTTCCATTCCCATCGGTGAGAATCTATTATCTCATCAAGAAGTGCATTTCTCAGTGCTCAATGGTGAGAATTAAACTATTCTCACCGATAGCAGTGAGAATGGCAATTAAGAGATTCTCACCAATTGTGAGAAAGCGTCACTCTTGTTCCAGTCTCACAATTTTTTTCCTATAATGGCCATTCGATGTCTTACAGAAAAAAAACCTGATTCTTCTCTTATTCAAACACTAGCCATGGAAATTCAACAAACTATTCCTGGTACACTTTCATTTTTTGTAACTAGTCCTACCCTGCAACTCTGTGGACAACCTGTGCAATTATCGTTTTTGCTTACTTGTAATCGAACACGACTTAGCATGTCGCAGTGTGCTGCTTGTTGTTCAGCGTGGTAAACATTCAACTGGACAATATCCTGGGCAATATCTTCATGCAAATATTATGACCTATGCCTATCCACAATACAGTGTTACTCAGTACTGGTACACATCATGGCAGGAGGTGACCGCTACCTATCCGCAAATAAATGTACACGGTATGGAAGATGGCCCAGGCCTACATGCACATGATATGGAATATATCCCAGGCCTATCCTCAATCCAAATGCATTCACATGGTATGGAAGATGGCACAGACATATCCAAAATACACATAATATGGAAGATGACCTAGGCCAATCCACAATACGCATACATGCACACAGTATGTACAGGTAAGATGACTCAGGCCTATGTAGAATACATAATGGGAGATGACCAATGTCTATCATCAATACAAACAGTCTGTACCTGTATTGTATTCAGGATAGGCCTGTATCATCTTCAATAATGTGTATCTGTATTTGTATTCAGGATAGGCCTGGGTCATCTTCAACAATTAATGTTTACCTGTATTGTATTGTATTGTATTCAGGATAGGCCTGGGTCATCTTCAATAATGTGTACCTGTATTTGTATTCAGGATAGGCCTGGGTCATCTTCAACAATGTTTACCTGTATTGTATTGTATTGTATTGTATTGTATTCAGGATAGGCCTGGGTCATCTTCAACAATGTTTACCTGTATTGTATTGTATTGTATTGTATTGTATTGTATTGTATTGTATTGTATTGTATTGTATTGTATTGTATTCAGGATAGGCCTGGGTCATCTTCAACAATGTTTACCTGTATTGTATTGTATTGTATTGTATTGTATTGTATTGTATTGTATTGTATTGTATTGTATTGTATTGTATTGTATTGTATTGTATTGTATTGTATTGTATTGTATTGTATTTAGTATAGGCCTGGGTCATTGTACCTGTATTTGTAATTGTATTCAGGATAGGCCTGGGTCATCTTCAATAATGTGTACCTGTATTTGTATTCTGGATTGCCCAGGATCATCTCCATAGCGTGTACATGTATTTGTTGATGGTTGACCGGGGTCATCTGCGATGCTGAGTAATTGTATTGTGGATAGACCTGGGTCATCTTATTTAGAATGTTTACATGTGTGTAATGCTTATCATCATTAGGGTTAAGGACATTATGAGTGTTTGCAATTCATTAACATCCCATCATCAAATGTATTTTAATCATTCAGGTTATCATTGTAATTTTAAGAGTTAGTAATCATGAGTCTATCTGTTTACAATTCAGGATCAGCAATGAATGCTGCAATGTCAAGGATGAGAAATACCATTGCCTTGACAAAGAGCAGTAAAGAACAAAGTGGAGGGCTTTGGATAGGACTTTGCCATGACATTTACAATGAAAGATGAATGGAAATGATCAAACAACAGGTAAGTTTTTTCCTTTTCAGTCCTTACTCCCAAGTATATATACACAAGTGGTTGTTGCAAAGATGTGCTGGAACTGGTATCTTGTAACTTGCACAAAGTGTTTTACATTAGTTGTCTTTATAGCTACACATGTCTAGCATGTTTACAATTACAAGAATACTAATTGGAAACACAGGTTCACTGATACATTTCTGTATTTTAATTGACATTGCCAGCAGCAACTATGTAGGTGCATCAGCTTAACACTAATCCATCCAGATACTATACACAGCATACATGTTACAGCAATTCTCATTCTTAAACTGCGCAGGACATTGGTTGAGCAAGAAGAAAACGGTGTGGTTGAGATGTCTACGTTAGAGAAATATGCATATAGCGGAGAGAAAAATAAATTTATTTGTTTTGTTTTTTTACACAAGAATTCTTTGATATTTAACACACAAATAAACTAGCTTTTTGTGAAGAGAAATTATATGTTTTATGTTCCATGATTGGTCCATGATTGTCTTCCATGAGTTTATTATTATTACTATGTTAGGGAACAGGAGGAAGCATGCATAAATACAAAAACCGACTTCAAGGCAGCATTTTACCACTCAAAGAAAGGAACCAACTACCAGGGACAGTTGTCTCAAGATGAAGACAGTGGGATTGCACATCCATTTGGTAGAGGATTTCCTATTAGTCAGTATGGTGGACAAACGTGAACCCTTACACTGCTCAGCACACAGATTGTATGTACATGTATGTTAGGATCAAAAACTCCTAAACCACTACACCTACCACAGACAAACAGTGGGCAACTTAACAGATATAACCCGCAATACTAAGCATCATCATATTACAGCTAGTACACAGAACTGTTTAAGGTAGTCCAGCTCAAAGAGAGGAAAAATTACACTTTCAGAGCACTGAGAAAACACAATTATTATTTCATGCCTCCCCTCAGTATCATGGTGATCTCTATAGTATAATAACAAACCTGTAGGTAATTGTCACTTGTGATGATTGTTTATAAACATTCCATTATCACTTTTTTCTGCTCCAGAGGTGTACATGTCAATCAGGAACCAGATTTACATATGCTGGTCAATAACATTGCAATGTGCACATGTATGATATATATAGGTACTTTGTTTCCCAGTAAGCTTTCAGAAGAAGAACAAGAAACTAGAGTTGATATTAAAAAATTTGTGAAAAATTCATCAAAAAGATACAGCTACACTGCAGCCCAAATTTCATTGGGAGCTGTCATTATTTACAGCCTGGGGGGGGGGATTGTTGGAGGAATTTTGTCGGAAACTCTAAAATTTCAAGTCCTACCCCCCCAAACCATGATGAATTGAGTAACCCCCCTCTCTTACATGGAAATTTTGACTGACACCCCCCACTCACTTTTGAAAACTTAAATTTCAATACATGTATTTCTATAATTTACATAAATACAGCAATAGTAAAGACCATTCAAATCCTAGTGTACCCTGCTAGATAATCATTGGTTATCTCATGACGGTTAAAAAGGTGAAACCAACAAAATGAAATTCAAAGTCACAACAAAACATAGATGTCAAAGGTCACACTATAACCAGTATACAACCACATACAGTATTGTTTAATATGGATGGGTATCATAACAGGGTCCTCACTGGGATATCTGATAGGGTAGACTTTGAAAGTACTGATTGAAGAACATGCGGAAGGCTGATGGGGAAAGTGTCCGACGGGCTTGCTCCTCTCCCTTGCATGGAAAAATTTGAGAAATTGTAGTGTGCATTGGTGCAGTTTGGCGTAATCTCAGGGGTGTTTTCAATGTGTAATTTTACTGAGTAAAAATTTGTAGAAATTGATGTGTGAAGTGGTGCAATCTGAGAGGTACGTGTTTCAATACATTTTGCACCAAAAATTGAGTAACCGCCTTCTTTCTCTCAACATTTTGAGTAACCCCCCTTATAGCTTTCAATATTTTGAGTGACCCCCTTCACATTCCTCTGACACCCCCCCCCCCCCCCCCCAGGCTGTAATGGTTTCCAAGAAGATATATTTCAATTTTTGTATTTTTTGGTCAATTTTTGCCATTTTTGGTTACTCATCTGATAGCTTTGATATTTGGCAGACATGTTCTTAGGGATGATCTTAATGTGACATTGTGAATTTTTACAGCTGTCCTGAAATGAGCTAGCAAAGATTTCCACCCTCTTCATCAATAAGTGTCAGAAATAGTCTCTACACTCTACATAACACAGCTGAGCTCTATCTGCTGCCATTCACTTGCTTACAAATGAGAACTTTTAATGCTACCAATATGTCACAAACCATTAAAAGAGAGTTTCCATGTTGTTTAGAAATGAATGTATTCATGACATCAATTGTCAATTGGAAAAAGCCCTCCACTACATTTCTTCCTCAGTGACTTTGCTGTGCTTTACTCACTCAGTGAGCCCCCCTATTTTAACCATCATAGATCACAGTGTCCCACCTTTCCAAATCCTTGGAAAAACATTCACTGAAACTGACAGGTACATACCAACACATTTGTCACATAGTTATTCTCTGGACTCCACAGCAGGGCTCTGTCAGTCACTAGGTCACTTTACAACCAACTTTACAACATTACAACCAATACTTTGAATAGGTCTAGTTGGTTAAAAGCAACATATTTGAGAATAGAAAACTTTGTGAACCTGTTATATGCAGCTATAGGTATGATGCATCATTTTCCTCAGAATATTTCAGATTATGTACAATGATCAGTCTTAGGCTTTATGTTCCCATTGGTATGCCTGTAAAAATATGCAGCCAAGTATTAAAGCTGTGTATTGTGAAATTCTCTTGTTACACAGTAAAGACTTTTATCACAATACTGCATGCTGATTTACATGGGATAATGATCTCATCCCCAATTGGCAGGATTGACATTGTATCAGCTGTACACTGATGTATACTTGAAACTTCCTCACGTATGTAAGATTTAATTGATTCCTCCAGTAGTTCAAATTACATTGTATTTGTAACCTTTGTAATTAGGGAAATACATGTTAGTTTTTTCCAAGGCCTGCATATGTAAGGACACTTGGTTGATTGTGTATCACTCTTTTACAATGTAATATAGATATTTAATGGTAAATAAAACCTCCTAACAAGCTTTTATACAGCATAACATGTATTTCTGTCTCTATCATATCGTAGGATGATCTACCGGGTATGTGTGTCTCTAGTGTTTTTTAAAATGTATTGAAATATATTCAAATAGATGTAAGCCATCTTGAATATCACATTCATACACTGTGCCAAATGGCAAGTTGATCAATCTTGAATCCCACCAATTTCAATGTGTCAGAGATATTATGCGTATTTTATCATAGAAAGCATTAATGTTTTGTAGAAAAATTTAAGTAAACGTTTACGTGTCATGAAAATGTATATTCTCCAAAAAAAATATCAGTTATCTTTCTATGTACAGTAAAACTATATTTTCTATATGATATTTTTCCAAAGAAATATCACATATTAGAGGTCTTGTTGCATTGTGTACACACATTAGTCCCACGGAGGTAAGTTCAGAGAGGGACTTATGGTTGCATGAGTCTGTGCATTTTGTGCATGCAGGTATCTCAGACATGCCTGAGCGATTCTTTTCATACTTGGTACAAGGACATAAAACTATGAAATACATATGCAAAACCATTGTTTTTGGCGTGGCGTGAATAATTAGTACTAAATTGCATGATTAGTGAATCTTGAAAAAGCCAGGTTTCTAGAAAGATGGTGATGAAATTTAGCACTGGTGTTGGTCACACAACTCTGATAACAGACAAAGATTTACATCAGTATTTTGTCAATTAATTGCTAATTTGCATATTTAATGAATATTTATGATAAGTGTAAGGAATCCTGCATCAAATTTGACTAATGTGGTACAGATGTTGATCTCCCAGGACTACCATAGTGTGCAATGGCATTTAGCAGTGTTAAGTCAATTAATTGCTAATTTGTATATTTGATGAATTTTCATAATTAAGATGTGTTTAGAAATTCTGCAAAGTTTACAAAATCTAGTCCTGTAATAGTGTGCAAAGACATTTACCGGTATCATGATAATTAAGGTCTAATTTGCATATTTAATGAAATTTACTTATAAGCGTAATAAGTTAAGAAATACTGCATCAAATTTGATAAAACGTCGTAGTATAGTTCCTCAAAAATGATGTACAGATGTAGATCTTTCAGTGTGGAATTTCACTTGTTGAATTTTTCAATGAAAACAGGCAAATTTATTGCAATTTCTCTAAGATTTTCAGGTTTTTTTTAAATTCAAAAAGCCATGGTTTTCAGGAAACAGAAACATTTTTACCTCACATTTGGTATATGTATAAAATCAATGAGAGGCTATCTTATAAGATGAATCAGTTCATTTGCATATCTCTGTGTGTGTGTGTGTGTGTGTGTGTGTGTGTGTGTGTGTGTGTGTGTGTGTGTGTGTGTATGTATGTCAATTAAGATTAGAAACTCCTAAACCACAACACCTACCATCTTAGCATTTCACGTACAGGTGCACCGAGGGGTGTAGTTGAGAATATGTTCAAATGTCAGTGCCAAAAATATGCAAATTAGGGGAATAAAGGAAAAATGCGGCAGCTTGCTAAAACTCTGAAACCTTAGGTCATATTGGGTTGAAATGTGGTGTACGCAGGTTCCTTTTATAGGTATACTAAGTAAGTTACAGAGTGAGGAGTGTACAAATTGAGGTGAAATATGTATGTTTGCATTTTTGGGGTTATTAGTATCCCCGGACTTCGTCCGGGGGGACTTATAGATTGGGTCATGTCTGTCCGTCAGTCTGTCAGTGCGTCCGTCAGTGCGTCTGTGCGTCCGTCCGTTAACGCAGATATTTCAGACATGCCCTGGTCAATTTCTTTCAAACTTTGCACAAGGACAGTACCCTACCCCATACAGATGCACGTTGATTTGTTTCACAATGCGATCAAATTTGGCCGTGTTAGAGGACTTTTTAGTTTACAACTCCATAGACTCCCATGTATAAGGCAGCTCTCCATAGACTCCCATGTATAAAGCAGTTCTACATAGACTCCCATGTATAAGGCCAAGAAAAATCAAAATTTAGTTTCTCATCGTATTCATATTGCAGAAAGGATGCAGTGACGCAGTTTTTAGTCCCTCCGGATGAAGTCCAGGGGGCTTATAGATTGGGTCTTGTCCGTCCGTTCGTCCATCCATTCGTCCATCCATTCACGCAGATATATCAGATATTTTGACAAAATGTCACGTGACCTCGGTGACCTTTGACCTGAAATATACATATTTGTCCATAACTTAGTAACCACAAGTGCTACACCCTTCATATATGGTGTGATGGGACACCTTATGACGCCACATATTGTACCTCATTAATTATGTGCAATATCTAATTTTGAGCGAGCCAATAGAGCTGGATGTCTGATTTTTGGTATATAGGGATAACTTAGCAATACAATTTTTTTGACAAAATGTCATGTGACCTCAATGACCTTTGACCTGAAATATACATATTTGTCCATAACTCAGTAACCACACGTGGTACACCCTTCATATTTGGTATGATGGGAGACCTTATGACGGCACATACTGTACCTCATTAATTATGCACATATCTAATTCTGGGCAAGCGAATAGAGCTAGAGGTCTGATTTTTGGCATGTAGGGATTAATTAGCAATACAATTTTTTTTGAAAATGTCACGTGACCTCGATGACCTTTGACCTTGATTATATATATATATATATATATATATATATACATATATATATATGCATAACTCAGTAACTGCAAGTTCTATACCCTCCAATTTTGATAGGATGTTAGACCTTCAGATGTCACATCTTGTACCTCATTTATTATGCACATATGTATTTCTTGGCTGGCCAATACAGCTAGAGGTCTGATCTTTTTTCCCGATTTAGAACCACAACTTAGACATGCCTCATGTGTTTCAAATTGGGAACAACGACATAGACCTATGTGCCCATAGATCTCAACATATACACTCCAGTGATACTTCTTAATGACCACATTTCCCTGCCCCATCAAGACTAATACTCCTATTACAAGTGGGGACTATGTCATTGTCAATGACTTGCTTTTTTTCAGTGTTTAGTCAAAAAATTTTCCCTGAGACTGCTTGTCCGATTGCTTTGAAAGTTGGTATCCATGTTCCATGGGATGACTATAGTCAAGTTTATCCAAATTGTAGTGAAATTCTCTTGTTGGTAATATTTGGGCATTTTCTCCAAATTTTTGGTCAAAAAACTACTCATATGATAGCTTTGATATTTGCTATAATGGTTCATAAGCTTAATCGAAATGTGATGTATTGAAAGTCTGATGATATCCACAATTTTGTATTTTGGGGAAAATTTTTGTCATTTTTGGTTTAAATAATTGTTTCTCAAAAAGTACTCGTCTGATAACTTTGATATTCAGTAGACATATTCCCATGGATGATCTTAATTTAATATGTCAAAATTATGATGACATATGTAATCAAGTATTTTGCAGCTATTTTTGCCATTTTTGGTCAGGCTAGCCTGGAATGGTTGTCAAAGATGTCCTCCTTCATCAACACATATGTCACAAAAAGTTCTCTATATAACATAAGAGGCTCTAGCTTCAGAGATATATCTTCAATTTTGTGTTTTTGTGAAGTTTTTTTCGGAATTTTTGACGGGAAAAAATACAGAAATAGTTCGTTGTATTGATTGGAAATTAGGTTTGTAAATCCCTACAAATGTTCTATTACATACATTGCATGTTAGAATGAGATAAACAATTCTGATATTTTTATTATTTTTCTTTGTCGATCTTGGTAAAAATATCCCTACAACAACAATCACTTCCGATGCTGGTTGAAATTTGGCATGAAAGTTCCATTGAGTGCAGTACCATTATATATTCAGATTGTGATGACGTGAACAAAATTAATAAATACTGTGAAAAAACTTGTTCTTATTTTATACCTTCAGGAACATAGAGTATACAATGTGGTTATTTAGTAAGCATTTTATATGGTAATTTAAAACTGTATTTGGTATTGAAATAGCAAAGCTGAAGGTGATTTTAGCAGGTTTGGTCTCCAACAAGTATATTCCATAGGTTTTTCGATTCTCTCTCTCTCTCTCTCTCTCTCTCTCTCTCTCTCTCTCTCTCTCTCTCTCTCTCTCTCAGGGATGACGAGATCGATGTTTATGTGTATCAAGGTTGTAAATAGTTTACATATTTTACATTTTCTGCCATTTGAAATCATAATTTACATCAGAGACTTCCGAGTGCAAAGATAAGGAAAATACAAAATTTGACTTTATTTAATATAAAATACGAAAGTTAACAATAACAAATGAAATCTAATCGAAGCCTTTTTTCTTAAACTTATCATTTACAAAACTACGTAACTGCGCTTTGAACTGTGGCAAACTTTCGGTATTCCTATATAGATGAAGGAATACTATATCCAATTGTAGAAGTACGTTATACAAACTACATATCTAGCTGCTGTCTGAAAAGTTGGAATGTACAAATCAGCGTTGCCAGAACTTCGAGTATTGAAATGATACATCTAAAAACGTGGAAACTGTAATAATCAGGTGAAAAACCATTTATTATTTTAAATGTCTGAACAGCGACAAAATAATAATAAGTAAATCCATAGATAGCCCATTGACGTGAAAGAAGGAAGCGAGAAGAACACCGTAACATGTACTACCAATATAACCCTCCAGCTCTCTTCTCAAGTTTGTATAACAGTGTCGTTTATTTCCCATACTGTAATAGTACAACAATATAAGTAAGTACAGTAGGAAATTAAAAGTTGCCATTATCCATCTTTCTCCTATTCCTCTTCTGTAACAAGAATAATCTCAAGTGAGGTTCCATGAAAGGAAATAGACGCATTTCATTCTATAAATAAACCCATTGAGTCCTGACAGTTGAACAGATGAATGAAAACTCGTTGCTTGAGCCAAACGTTACAGAAACATTGACGCTTTTATGGGCGAAAACATTGGGGCTATATCCTCCAACTTGAATAACGCAAGAAACGAAATATTATATTCGCCTTATCCCTTACACACATGCGTATCTGAGGGTGTAAATCTTACATGAGCTAAAAACGGAACAAAAGCCGTTTTATTGTACAACTAAAATAGCAAGGTTGCTTGTCAACTCGAAAGAACGGAGACCATACTTCGTTTTTCTAACCCACTGACGACGCTCGGCTAAACGCAAGACTAGACTCTGAGTGTATAGGTTTGAAAACCATTTAAAAGTGCAAATGGAAATTGTAACGGCCGGTTTACTGTGTATCGTGTTAAACGAAAGAAAGAAAAAGGGCAAGCGCGCCGAGTATCGAATCCGTGGAACTTTGCAGTCAGTTCATTTTCTAATGTAGCTATTCAATTAAAAAAATAAAATGAAGGGTAATTATCAAAATTTAATTTAAAATATTTTAGGCGAGCAGATGAAGAGCATTTCAGCCTTTTTCTAAATATATTAAATTTTGCCACAAGTTAAAGTGTGAGAAATAGGGAAAAGGACTGGTGAGGATGGTACATTGCGGCAAATCAGAATTTTGCTTGGAAAACTTCATTCAATATTTGAAAATCATATCTTTTTCAAAATGCTGCTTAGCTAACACCTGATTATTTTCTTACTTTCCAAAAGTCAACCATATCCTAATTTCTATTAGAGTTTAGGCGTGGTCTATTGAAAATTCCCTCCGGAACGTAAATAATGCACACCTCGAAACAGCCAATCAGATTGAACCAAACAGTGACGTTGACATATATCACTAATAATATCAACCAGTGTGGTGGCTATCAGGTGTGCTTGGATCTAGTGTGGTGTCATCCGTTTTGACTACAAGTCTGACCTCCCGCAAGTCAATTAATGTTTCAACTTTCGCAGACTTGATTTTTTGGTGGATATTACCGCTCAGCAGATGATAACAGCGGAGTGTTGGCATCTCAATTTCGACAGCCAACGGTTCAACGTAAACCGGGAGGAGCAGCAGGAACTCAGTCAAGGTGAACATCTTTACAGTCCCGATGTTAAATATCTTGACCGTCATGGCATTTCAAGATAGGAAAACTTCCTGTGGCTGAATAAAATTATTTAAATTAATGTTCTTGGAAACGGTAGCCGACTGGTTTTGTGTGAGGCCTAGCAGCTAGGCGATGTTGCCGTGAGTGTGTTGGGTTCGAATCCCATTTGGGTTATAGTAAAAAAAATATATTTCTAAAATATGTACAATTTATTAGTTCCCTCATCACAGTAATAATATTAGGGTGGCCAAGCCATTTTTTTCTCTTGTTTATACACACAGTTTAAATGGATTTTAGCAAGAATGGGGTACAAGAAGAAAAATAAAAAAAAAATTATGCAAATAGCTGTACCCAATCAAAAGTTATGAATTTTTAAAGCAATAAAAATGCCATTTTTTCGCGGACAATTTTCGGCAAATTTTAAAATTATTTCAATGAATGCGATTCCTTCAAGTTTGGCAACCCATAATTTTTTATTTACTTCACATGGAATCATTAAACTATGTGTCTTGTGCACAGATTTACCCAATATTACGGAAAAATCAAGATTTGACTGATGCACAGTCTTGGATTTTGAAACTGTGAGTGTTGAAAATTGAAAATATTTTGTCTGACTTAGTCAAAATTGCGGCGGCACCGTACCATCGAAAAATGGATGGATTTTTATGTTTTTATGAATTTTGAATTCACATAACTTAAAAACTAGAGCTCACAATACAATGAAATTTTGTCACAATGTTATTTAATAACACTCAATTCTAACAAATCAATTTAAACAGCCAATTGTCTTTTAATGCAGTTCATTTTCAGCCATGAAATTGTAAGAAATAGCTGTCCCTAACTTCAGCCTCAGGCAGGCTGTCAATGGTGTGTCAGTGTGACTGCCTTCCGCCGCCATCTTGAGTCACACTGTACTGAGGTCTATGAATGAACACGATTTTGTTTTTATGATTCGTACTTGTGCTCGTGGACAGATTTTCGTCATATTTCACAGAAATGTTGGAATGATGTTTAAAAAGAGCATGCTACAAGTTTTTTGGCAAAAATATGTATTTAAATTGGAAAAATCTACACCGAATTTACCGTACTCACTTTACCTCTTGTTTGCTGGCTAAAATTCCCAGAATATAACAAAAACTCACCACTACATGTAAATGGGATGGTCTGCCACTTCCTGGCCAAGTTTCACAGTTCTATGACAGCGTGCACAGGGCCCGAAAGCAGTTCCGTTGCAAATAGGTATTGACTGGATTCAGAAGTGCGTGCCATGAGCGGCGACCGCTCGAGCGCTGTGGCCGGTCAGTACAAAGTGGCATTTTTGGAGAGGAAAAACACTATTTTTCTATCGTTTTTTCTTCAGTTTTTTAATGAAACCTGCCTCATACATCGATTTTAATTATAAATATCCATTTTTTCAGTAACTGAGCTACTTATTTTCAGAAAAAATGGCGTTTAAAATTTCACGAAAATCAAATTTCACTTTCAGTGTGCGTGAGTTGCGTAATATGTCGCAACATTTTAGCTTACTTTGGCCCACCTAGTAATAAGGTACGAAAGGAGCGCTAGTATTTTAACGAAATGATAGACCGCGGCCCGTTGATCAACTTCATATATTAATTTTGCACCGGAGACGTTGCATGAGCATACCGGTGGCGAAAATGAACAATTCAATCATGTCAATCCTTTCATTTATATCGGATATACTTCCAAATATGTACACTGTCGGGAATAGGCTGATTCATAATTAGGTGTCGAAGAGCCAGGAATGTAACGATGAAACATTCATGAAATTGTGATTAGCTTAATCGTAATATTCGCGGGAATGCTTAGACATCAATCTAGTTGTCATGATAACTCGTCTCGTGCTCCGCCTCTTCTTAGCATAGACCACGCCTAAACTCAAATAGGAAGTCGGAAAATGGCAAATTGGAAATAAGGTTGCATTCGCCAATTCCCACCTGCAGTTTTGAAAGGTGATCGGCATCACACAAAGTTACCTAACATCAATGAAAATAGGCACTTTTCTAAGATAACTATCATTTACAATGACATTTGTATATGAAAATACTGACTGTCCGCAAAGTACCATCTTCACAAGAGTTTTTACCAATTTCTCATAGTTTCACCGGCGTTGAAAACTTGTTCATTTCGAAAAGGGCCAAAGCGCGCTTCATCAACGTGAAACGTTTAGAAATTAGGCTAATCATCAATTTCAGATTTCTATTTGTATAGATTGTATCGCCTTTTCTACGACAAATGCGACATTGCAGACGCTCGACAGCATGATTCATTATCAAAGAAGCTGGTCAACCATATAACTTACCGGTCGATCGGTTAATCAATGAATGCTACCCGAGGTGTGAAAGTTGTCATCTCACATATATTTCAATCTGTTTATGAAATGGTTTATTTCAGAGGCCGAACATCGCCCTAGTCGTAGAACGGAGTCATATTCGGCACGCCACGGGTATTCCTGTTCCTATCCCTTCCATTCCCTCATTTGACATGATCAACCCACCTTTATATATAATTTCAAGTTGTACGGAATTGAGTATGTTTTCAGCCCCTTTCAGGATCAAACTAAATTTTTTGGACACAAAAAGATGAAAATGCTGTTTGCAACGACAGTTTGCTCAAACGACATTAAGACTACAGCGAAAATAGTTTCTTATTTTAGAATTTTTTATAACTATTAGGATTATGTTTGTACAATTGCCTATTAGTTATGTCATCAACTTGGTTCAGCAAACTAGCACAACAACAACATAAAAACAAATGACAAAATTTTAAAGTCATAGAGCGATCACTCCATGATCAACTTGGCTTTTCCTTAAACAACTTAGGTTTGCCACCCAGTAAGGCTATATTTTGGGAAAATGTAAACAAATCTTGGTCGGGTAGTTTTGGCTTTTTTTAATTCTTTTCTTGTTCGAACTCAATTTCATATTTCTTGAGCCATAACATTAATATCTCAGAAAAACTGTCATAGACCAAACCTGCATGTACACTTTAGAATTAAATTTCAAGCTATTGAGTGCTGTTGTTTCAGAGAAAACAGACACTGAGCAGGTAAGGAAACACTGAACAGCTACAGTAATACCGATCCGTGTACCACCTTCCGCAATGTTTATGATTTTATAGAGAAGTTTCATCTTTTGGTGCACGACACCCTGATCTGAGGCTTCTTGATGTTTTCGTTGTTTTACTGCAAAAACAGCTGTACATGTATTTTCCTAATTTGTTCAGTGTCTGTCTCTCTGTCCATCGTCGATGTTGCATTCTCATTGTCATTGTTTGAGTAAATTGCAAATGAAATATATTGAGAGCCGATTCATGACGTATGAGTGGTATTTAGGAAATTTAAAGCGCAGTGGTCGTCGCGCTGCCCGTGCGCGATTTTTTTTGTTGATAAACATAAATGTTTGTAAACATAAGTCTTGCCAACTTCAATTGGAGTGAGATGGGGCGGTCCCTCACTTTGTTAACGCCTTTGTAAGACTCAACATCATGCAATAGTAAGATCGGAAACGAACTTCAGTGGTGTATTTCTATCTATAAACTCATGTAAGGCTACGAACATTGAGACACTCTTCACATTACGTCGCTGAGTTTACTGCACGCAGTCACAGTGAACAAATGGGTTTGATCACGCGGTCACGCTGGTTGTACACAATGCTATGTACAGCACAGTAAAAATGCATCACTAAAATGATCAACTTTGTATATATATGAAGACCAGGAACAAGCACAATGCCTAAACACAAAAATTACACTCAAGACCATGATCGGCAAGCCAGAGCAGCACAAGGGAGGTGTTGTTGCTTCGATAATGGAGAAGGTCACCGCGTTGACGTACACTCAGCTCCATGGCTCGAGCGAGGCCCATTCAACTGATTCAAGGAATCATGATCAAATGTGATCTCAATCCAGCGTGTAATTATTGCTCAATATTCAGAAGATATTTAACTTAGATTAATTGACCTTTTATTGCGTGTTAGATTTGGAAAGGTGGTATGCTTGTGACAAATCAGCCGCCATATTATCGACAATATCGCAAACATAATAATCAACCCGTAACCTCATGCGCATTCTCGGATATGTTGTCAACAAGGGGGGGGGAACCCCTCAGGAGCATGCGCAGTGCGACGACCACTGCGCTTTAATTCAGTTCCACTTGTTGTTCTTGATAAAGATGCCATTTCTTTAAATACGCGGTTTACTTTGATGATTTTATCCTCTTCAAGTTAATCACTGTCACAGAGCAATAATACAATAATATCCTTTTCAAAAGCTGCTCTATGTCACAAATTTTGATGAAACTATCAGTGTTTTCTGACAAAAATATGCTTATTGAAAATGCTCTTCCTGATAATATAAGGGCATCGATACTTAAGAACCAATTTATGCACTTACTGTCGGAAGGCTATCCGTTTCACAATTTACCGATGTATAAGTTAGTTGCTGTGTTTGTATTTGGGTACTATATGAAGTGATTTTGTTATTATATAATAATTACGCATGTGCGAGTGCTCGGTGAGCTTCACAGTGCCATGCCTTCGCGAGGTTAAATAGCTCCGTACGAAGGTTACAAATTTACCTAAGATCGAGGGTTTTGATCGAAGAAGAAAGAATGACGTTTCGGGGAATTTTCTGTTTGATATCTGAAAAAGTGTCTCTATAGAGGCTACAGGGCACTAATACAAGTGACAATTTTTCAAATTAAATATGTTCGAGTAATTTTGTAAACATTTTTAACAACACTCTGTAACTTTTTGTTGCATTACTTGAATTAACATCATGCAAACGCAGCTACATTCTTAAACCCCCTCTCCCTCCAATTTTCAAGAAAATTGAATTCTACACACTTGGTTAAACTTTGCTAAAAAGTGACCATCTTACAGCCCCTAACACCTCGCTACACTTCGTTAGGCTCGCTACACCCCCTTCTCCAATTTTCACAGAATTTTACTCCTACACTTGGTTACACTTCGCTACACGTTCTTAACTACGCTACAAGATTGGTGTCTCTCTGGCGAGTAAAAAGTGACCATCTTACAGCCCCTAACACCTCACTACACTTCGTTACGCTCACTACACCCATTTCTCTAATTTTTACATAATTTTACTCCTACACTTGGTTACAATTCGCTACACGTTCTTAACTACGCTACAAGATTGGTGTCTCTCTGGCGAGTAAAAAGTGACCATCTTACAGCCCCTTACACCTCGCTACACTTCGTTACGCTCGCTACACCCCCTTCTCCAATTTTCACAAAATTTTACTCCTAGACTTGGTTACACCTCGCTACACGTTCTTAACTACGCTACAAGATTGGTGTCTCTCTGGCGAGTAAAAAGTGACCATCTTACAGCCCCTTACACTTCGCTACACTTCGTTACGTTCGCTACACCCCCTTCTCCAATTTTCACAAAATTTTACTCCCAGACTTGGTTACACCTCGCTACATGTTCTTAACTACGCTACAAGATTGGTGTCTCTCTGGCGAGTAAAAAGTGACCATCTTACAGCCCTTACACCTCGCTACACTTCGTTACGTTCGCTACACCCCCTTCTCCAATTTTCACAAAATTTTACTCCTAGACTTGGTTACACCTCGCTACACGTTCTTAACTTCGCTACAAGATGGTGTCTCTCTGGCGAGTAAAAAGTGACCATCTTACAGCCCCTTACACCTCGCTACACTTCGTTACGTCCGCTACACCCCCTTCTCCAATTTTCACAAAATTTTACTCCTAGACTTGGTTACACCTCGCTACACGTTCTTAACTACGCTACAAGATTGGTGTCTCTCTGGCGAGTAAAAAGTGACAATCTTACAGCCCCTAACACTTCGCTACACTTCGTTACGTTCGCTACACCCCTTTCTCCAATTTTCACAAAATTTTACTCCTAGACTTGGTTACACCTCGCTACATGTTCTTAACTACGCTACAAGATTGGTGTCTCTCTGGCGAGTAAAAAGTGACAATCTTACAGCCCCTTACACCTCGCTACACTTCGTTACGTTCGCTACACCCCTTTCTCCAATTTTCACAACATTTTACTCCTAGACTTGGTTACACCTCGCAACATGTTCTTAACTACGCTACAAGATTGGTATCTCTCTGGCGAGTAACGACGCGACTGCTCTTATACTTCTTTACTGCTGTATTCCATACTGAATATCTACATACATCACCTCAACATATCTTGAAAATTATCATGTTTAAGCTTTCATCCATCGCCAACGTACCCTAGTATAGTTTTTATATTATTCGTAGGGGTCCCTGGTCCTTTAAACAAAGTTCCGGTGACCCTCTCTCTTTTACTACTCTAAACTTTCTTTCTCTTAGGGGAGAACCATTTGATTGGGGGGGGGTATGGAGGAAATGGGTACGGGAGCAAATTTTTTTTTCCTGTCACAGTGACAGCAATTTTTTTTTCTACTGTCAGAGCTGCATCAATTTTTTTTTTTAAATGGAGTAGCAATGCAATTTTTTTTTCCTTTGTCATCAAGTTTGTGATGCGTTGTATATAAGGAGCCATCATTATTTACGGCCTTAACTCAGAAATTTCAAGTGACACCCCCCACACCCCCCCACCCCCCCGTCAACCATGATGTAATTTGAGTAACTCCCCTCTCTAACTCTGAAATTTTGACTGATCCCCCGCACTTAGAAAAGTTAAATACAAATACATGTATTTGTAAAATTTACAAATACAGCAATTTAACAGTAAAGACCTTTGAAATCCTGATGTACTCTGCTAGACTATCATCAGTTATCTCATGATGGTTCAAAAAAGGTGAACCCATCAAAATGAAATTGCAAGTCACGATAAAATAAAAGCTCACGCAGTATCTAACCATATAGTATATTGCTCAGTTTGGTGGGTATTATGATAAAGTTTTCACTAGGATATCTGCCGGGCAGAATTTGAAAGTACAGGGGGCGAACACATGAGAGGCTTAGGGGGAAAGTGTCACAGGGGCTTTCCCCTATCTTGCATGGAAAGTTTAAGATATTGATGTGTGCAATGGTGCAGTCTGGTGTGATCTGAGAGGTGTTTTTAATTTTATTTTACTAAGTGAAACTGTTAGAACACCCCAAGGGGGGAGAGAGGGGTTTCCCCTCTCGTATTGGAAATTTTGGGAAATTGATGTGTTTAATGGTGCTGTAACGCCCTCCTTTTCGCTTCCTTTCCCTTTTCCAAGGATTTCAATTCACTTGAACTCTAGTAACCTCACAGTGACCTCCAAGACTACACTGAGTTCCTATGCTTATTCCCTTGACGATTGTAGTTTCCTATTACTCACTCAGACTGTTTACGTTCACAACCTTGAAGTAACCGTCACTGTCTTGTGTTGAGTGATGGATTGTTTTAACAGATGTTAAACTCATTAGAAGTGACCGGAGGTTGACGTTGACTCAAACTTCGTGTTAAAAGAACACTTCGTCCCTGTTTTGACAATATTTTCTGTCCTTTAATATTTTCCACATGATCTGTATTTAATTAAAATTGTAGCTTGAGTCATTCATTATAATATGTAGATTTGGAAACTATTTAAGTTGTACACTTTTTAGAAGTAGAGTAGAACGGAACGGAGCTGAGAACGGTGGTTAGTAATAAAGATTGAAATTGTGCTTACAACCAACAACTTTGGTGTCAAGCTTTATAATGGCGTACAAGGTATTAATGTTATTGATGTTAAGATAATGAATCGTAGTATTTCAGCACTAGTTGATACAGGGGCTGCCATTACGGTTGCTCCAATGAGTTTGTTGTCCGAAATTCCAAAGTTAAGTAATTTTAGAATTCATAAATCAAATTATAATGCAATCAAATTAGCTGATGATCGTCAAATTCCAATTAAGGGTGTTATAAATGTACGTGTTAATGTTGCTGGTAAGAAAGTTTTGATGTCAATTCATTTAGTTGAAAATTTAAAGCAGAAATTAATAATTGGTGTTGATTTTTTGTCGAAGTATAGAGCTGTAATGATGTTGCCAGTAAGAAATTGAAACTTCGTTCCTCATTGGTTGTCAAGGCTACCGAGGGCTTTACCATTCCATCTCGTTCAGAATGTGAAATTTCTGGCAAGTTTAATTGTCGTATGCCCGATGGAATTCTTGGACATACAGAAAACACCAAAACTTTAAGCCCTTGGGAGTCGCGACAGCCCGTGTGTTGTCTATGACAGATAGGGGCGAAGTTCCGATAAGGTTGGTGAATGCAAATGAAGGGGATGTTTACATAAGAAAAGGGACCAAATTGGGGATTTTTCGTCTACTTCCTGGGGGTGCCACAATTCATAATTTGGATGTTGAAATCGATAAAATTCAAAATGATTCAATACATGAAAGTGTCCGACAACGGTTTTTAAGTAATTTTGATTTTAGTGATTCATTTCTAAGTGATCAACAAACAAAATGTTTACAAGAAGTGTTATGGAAAAATCGCCATGCGTTTGTTGATGATGATAAGAAATTGGGTTATTGTGATGTGATAAAACATAGAATTGAATTAGTTCCAGATGCTCAACCTGTTAAAATGCCGCCATACCGAGTTAGTCCAGAAAAACGCAAAATCATAGAGAAAGAGATTGATAATTTACTTGCCCAGGGTATTATTTCGCCAAGTACGTCCCAATTCTCAAGTCCGGTCGTGCTGGTGGCCAAGCCCTAGGGGAATTTAGGTTTTGCATTGATTACAGAAAGGTCAATGCCCTTACAAAACCAAATGTATTTCCTATCCCTAACCTTACAGAATCTCTTGAAATGATCGGTGACCAGAATCCCAAGTACTTTTCGACTTTAGATATGATGTCCGGTTTTTGGCAAATCGCCATTGACGAAAGGGACACACACAAAACGGCCTTTGTTTGTCATGATGGTTTATATGAATTTAATCGACTCCCCCAAGGTATGAGAAATTCAGTTAATTCTTTCCAACGTACTATGCAATTTATTTTCAGGAATATGTTATGGCATTATGTGTTAGTGTATATTGATGATTTGATTGTCTTCTCAAGAACGTTTGACGAACACTTACAACATGTCGACGCGGTTTTGTCTCGCCTTCGTGAGGCTGGGTTGAAACTTCGTCCTCAAAAGTGTTTTTTTCGGTAAGAAACAAGTTAAATTCTTGGCCATCTCCTTAATGAAAATGGAATTTCAGTCGATTAGCAAAAGGTGAGTGCGGTTCGAGATTTCCCTGTCCCTAGGAATGTTTCAGAAGTACGCGCATTTTTAGGATGTGTTGGCTTTTATCGTCGTTTTATCAAAGAAATTGCAAATATTGCTGGCCCCCTTTACAAATTGTTGAAAAAGGAGGTTAAGTTTTATTGGAATGATAAGTGTCTGGTAGCTTTTGATACTCTTACACAAGCCCTTATTACCACCCCAGTTTTAGGATACCCATGATTTAGCGAACCGTTTTAACTGTACACAGATGCGTCCGCCCACAGTGTTGGTTTTGTGTTGACACAGGAACAAGATGGTGTGGAACGACCTATTGTTTATGGAGGACGTTCTCTGAGTGCGGCACAACAACGCTACACCACTACAGAACGTGAAGCTATCGCAGTCATTCATGGCCTTACCCAATGCGATCCTTACTTACGTTCAACTAAATTTCAGATAATCACAGATCATGCAAATCTTCCATATTTATTCAGAATTAAGAAACCTTCCGTAGAATCGCTCGCTGGATACTTAAAGTACAGGGTTACGATTTTGAAATTGTTCATAGACCAGGAAAATCTATTGCACATGCTGACGGTTTGTCTCGTAGAAAATATTCGGATGTTTGTGATAATAGTTCTGATTTCAGCAGTCGAGATTTCATTGATGATAATAAATCAGAAACATGTAATGATTCGGACACAGCCAAATCAAAAGATGATAATATATCCCAGAAATTCAAAGTGGTCAGTCAGTATAGTAGCTTCAGTAGATAACATCGACATCCCTTCAGACAATGATGTTGTAACGGATATACGGCAATTATATGATACCGGTGATGAAACAAAGACAGAAATTGAATCGCGATCTAGTGGTTGCATTGAGGGTAACTCGAGTAGTACTGATGAAGTTGTGGAAGGAGATGAAGCATTGAACAGAATTACGAGTTTACAGAGGAAAGATCCGCAATTAGTATATTGGTTTAATTTTATAGAGAAAGGCGAGTTACCGAATGATGATAAACTAGCACGATATATGGCATGTGATAGTGATAATTATGCAGTTATAGATGGTGTATTGTATCATTTCTGGAATGCGACGGGCAAGGCTGCAAAGAAAGAGAAATGTGTTAGACAGTTAGTGGTTCCAAAATCATTGCGACTTTATATACTTCAGAGAATGCATGATGACATTACAGCTGGTCATCAAGGCGTAAATCGCACTCTGGAGACTATTAGGTTGCGATATTTCTGGAAAAACATGATAAAGGATGTTACTGATTATGTAAATTCATGTGTACACTGTCACTCACGCAAGAGAGGTTTGAGAGGTAAAGCTCCTTTACTCCCCATCCCAGTTTCCTCAGTTATGCAACGAGTCGGCGTAGATTTCTTAGGTCCATTGAAAGAAACAAAACAAGGAAATAAGTATGTTTTGATGTTTACAGAATATTTGACGAAATTCACTTTAGCTTTTGCAACCCCTGATATGAAGGCTGAAACGGTAGCTAGGATTATGTTTGAACAAGTTTTATGTGTTTATGGTTTCCCAAGTATTTTAATCTCCGATCAAGGACCAGCATTTATGTCACAAATTGTAAAGGAAATATGTCGATATTTTGACATTACAAAGAAATTTACCTCCCCTTATCATCCTAGCACAAATGGGCAATGTGAACGAATGAATCTAAGTCTTGTAAACATGTTATCAATGTATGTATCTGAAAGAGAAGATGATTGGGATCAATATTTGGCTTCAGTGATGTTCGCTTATCGATCAAGTCCGCATGAGACGACTGGTGTCAGTCCTTTCATGGCAATGTTCGGATATGAAGCAAGACTTCCGGTAGATGTAGAAATTTTACCACAGCCGTCAAGATCAAAGAATATAGATTTTCATTTGAAAGATCTCGCACAGAAAAGAAATTTAGCGGTAGGTTTAGCCAAAGAAAACATAAAAAGAGCGCAAGATAAGATGAAAGAAAGACATGACAAGAAAGTGCGTAAAGCTACAAAATTCAAAGTAGGCGATACAGTATATTTGTATACTTCAGCAGTAGCAGTTGGCATAAGTCCGAAGTTCGCCCATCCATATCGAGGTCCATATAAAATTACTGCACAAGTATCGCCGGTAAATTATCGCTTAGAAAATATAGAAAATGGACGCCCGCATCCAAAGGTTGTTCATTTGAATAGATTGAAGTTCGCGCATTTACAACTAGAGCGACTTTTAGAACCATAGTCGAATCAATACAGTGCTGGTGAAAGTGAGACACATGATGACGTAAGTAACATATACGAAAGACGACGCCCAGATACAATTGACTATCATTTATCATCAGATACTGAAATTTACTTTAGTGCGAGTGAAACACCCATTGAGTCGTTAGATAGTAATCAAAGTAACAAACAACGTCGCCGCAAGATTCGCGAGCATGCAGAAAAGAGATTAAGTCAGCTCTCAAATTCACAGACAGAGGATGACTGTGATGATAATACGAATCAGTACTTCGGTATAGAGAAAATCGAAAAATGTCGATATCGAAATGGAAAGCGTGAATTTTTGATAAAATGGCATGGGTACGATGCAAAACATAATACATGGGAACCGGAAGAAAATCTTAATGAAGCAGCTTTACAAAGTTTGAAGACAAATCCAGTACCGATCATAGGTTCACCCACGCATAGAATCAGACAGAAACGCAAATAAGAATGTACACTTTTCTGTTTTGGTGGATTTATTTTCTGGTACTTCGCAATCACTCATTTTTCATAGGCTAATCTCATGGACTTGTATGCAAACGAGGTATCTCTTTCTTTGAAGTGTTGTTCAGATGATGTGTTGTATTTTGTTGTTATTATGAAGACGTACGCGTACAGAAGTTAGGATTGTTTGTTGTTTCTCTCCTCAGTTGGCTAAATATGCCAGAGCTAGTGATCCGTATGTGATACAATGGTCCTGTTTGACCGAATGGCCTGAGGAAGTGATACAGATAGCGATAATGAGGTTTATCGCGGGTTTTTGGTGTTTATTTTGAAGTCTTTGGTTTGATGATATTTCGGTGTTGGTGTTTTGTTTTGTTGTTATTTTGTTTTGATGGAGATTACACGAGAAAGAGCCTCGGATTTTGGCACTAAAGTTTGCTGTTGCTACAGTCTAGTTATGCCTAGCAGTCGTTGCTATGGCGACCATAAGCAGATAATGCCTTTCCACTATTCCAGGGTCACGATTACATCACCCTTCTATATAAACCACCCATCTTCCAGTTTTCCACAGACATTCACAGTTTTGTATATGTTATAAATAGTGACTTTATTAGGATTTAAGAATTTATTAATGGGATTAGACAAACGTTTATATTTAGTTAGAGATAATTGTAACTCTTTTATGTATTTTCAAGATAAGATAAGTTAGTATTTTACTCTGCATTTTACGTTACTTTATAACAGTATATATTAGACTTGTAATTTTCATGTTAGACGTAGATTAATTTTTATGAACATATTTTGAGTAAGAAAATGACAACACTGCCTGTTATGTATTTTCTCGTATTTTAATCACACTGTGTTTTATTTTGGTATTTTCTTTAGACAGAAACTTTTGCTTTCTTGTACAGCGTCATTGCTTTTGACCAGCGAGGACGCTGGTTATTAAAAAGGTGGGAGAGTGTAACGCCCTCCTTTTCGCTTCCTTTCCCTTTTTCCAAGGATTTCAATTCACTTGAACTCTAGTAAACTCACAGTGACCACCAAGACTACACTGAGTTCCTATGCTTATTCCCTTGACGATTGTAGTTTCCTATTACTCACTCAGACTGTTTACATTCACAACCTTGAAGTAACCGTCACTGTCTTGTGTTGAGTGATGTATTGTTTTAACAGATGTTAAACTCATTAGAAGTGACCGGAGGTTGACGTTGACTCAAACTTCGTGTTGAAAGAACACTTCGTCCTGTTTTGACAATATTCCTGTCCTTTAATATTTTCCCACATGATCTGTATTTAATTAAAATTGTAGCTTGAGTCATCATTATAATATGTAGATTTGGAAACTATTTAAGTTGTACACTTTTTAGAAGTAGAGTAGAACGGTACGGAGCTGAGAACGGTGGTTAGTAATAAAGATTGAATTTGTGCTTACAACCACAACTTTGGTGTCAAGCTTCAGTTACTGAAAGCATTACGATCCCAGACCGGTACCTCAACCCAGAGAGAGTGAAAGTTACAACCGTGACAGTGCAATCTGAGAGGAGTTTCAGGTTATTTTGCATTTGGTAAAAATTGTTTGAAAATGACATTGAACACTGCAATATTTTTTTACATTTTATGCATGATCAGTGTTTGTGTCACAATATTCAACAATCAAACAATGACAATACAATTTGTGAAAAACAGTTCTGTTTGCCAGAGACTGAAAATAAATAAATATTCAGGAACGGAAAATCTGTGACCTTCTTGTGTCATTTCTCCAGCTGCCAGCTTCTAATGAAAAGCATATGCATGAATATGGTATGTTTAACTGTCAAAATGGTCATTGAACTGAGGTAAATGAAAAACATGTTTCTGTGATAATAAAGGATGAATTCACAACAGTTCAGTTTTGTCCTAGATCCTGTGAAAATTTTGAGAAATTGATGCGCGCCACGGTGCAGTGTAGTGCAATCCGATAGGTATTTTAAATTTGTCTTTTACCAGTAACACTGTTAGAAGAGCCAAGGGGGGAGAGCACGAGAGGGGGTGCCCCTCTCGCATTGAAAATTTGAGAAATGGATGTGTGCAATTGTGCAATCTGAGATGTGTTTCAATTAATTTCGCCAAAATAAATTGAGTTACCCGTCCCCCTTCTTCCTCTCCACATTTTGAGTAACGCTCCCTGAAGTTTTCAATTTTTTTAGTGACCCTCTCCCTTGTATTTCATTACATTTGTTGTTCCTCAATTTTTCATTGTCAACTTGTACATTTTCCTAATATATTTATATTGAGACAATACTATATTGATTTAAATACTAGTTTATTGACTCCTGTCTTGTTTTTAAAATTTTCAAAATTTACAGAAGTCAAAAAGTCCCCTTTAGATAGTGCCTATGCCATTGAGATATTGCAACAGAAATCCTGAAATATGATTTCTTGGGTCAGGAAAGGGAAGGAAAACATTGAGTGCACTGAGGTGTAAGTAGACCTATGTAGTGCATGCTTATATCATAAGTGCTGGGAAAAAAACATAAGAATTGCTTGTGGTAAAAACATTTGCGCCGCCTATGGCGGCGCGCCGGCAAAGAATACATGAGAATAGGGTTTCCAAATTTTGCTAATTTCTGGTGCATTGTGACAATTTTTTTTTTCACTTCTGTCTGTTATGACAATTTTTTTTCTCAGGCCATGGCAGGATCAATTTTTTTTTTCTTCTATCTCACTCGCGACAGATTTTTTTTTCTCAAAATCCTCCATACCCCCCCCAGAAATCAAATGGTGTTCCCCTTATGAAAGGAATAATTATTCACAATATGTAAATCGATGGGAAGATCGAACTGTTCCATACAAGACACCCTATGTGAAAATAGTCCCATCTTAAACAGGCTGCGCATTGATATATTTCTCTGTAATTAGACTTCTTTTCCTAGCCTTCGCTACACTCGCAACACTTAAATACGTAGCGAGGGGTAGTCTATAAAAAGTTTGCACCTCGGATCTTGCAGTGTATATTTTACAGGTTCAGAAACTATATAACACCGTATTGTATCCAATTTCAAAACACAAAGATTTGGGTCAATTTATATTCTGATCTGTTCAGCTTTCCCGTGAACAATGTTTACATGCGTTAATCACGGTAAGCATAAGCTACGCAATAATCGAAGTCAAACATGAATGGTAAAGATTTTAATTCTTAGTCATCAAACAGTAACTGTACATCATGGAAAGATGTGATTCAAATGATTTTAGTTTTTGAATTTTTTCTTTTGGTCGACAGGCAAGGTGTCAGGGTATGCTATATTACCCTGAAGTTCGATGATATATGAACATCTGCACTAATTTTAGACATATTACGTCGTAGCTCTCTTGATTTCATGCGCAGCAATTAAGTCTCCACTGAAATCTTTCGACGGGAAATAGATGATTTGACAATACAAAGTTTCTGATATTTCAATCTAAAGGTTTACCACAAGCGACGCTCGTAATGTCGAGGGTGTATTTCGTACGTTGCAGATTGTCTGCTTATCACATTTGTCAGTAACCCATCCAGGACAACTGCCGTAAATTCAATCATAACTGACTATGTAATTTGTATATCTTGAAGTGAAGAAGCAAGGTTTTCAAAAATTAACGGCTTCATTAAATATGACAGGCTTTCTAGAAAGAATAACAATATGTTAAGTTTCATGTCAAAAGTTATACCAGGGTCATGATACGGTCCTGATAACAGTAGAATTGCTTGTACTGATGATGATGATGATGATGATGATGATGATGATGATGGCTTAAGTGGTGAAGTGAGAGCTGTAAAATATAAGCCTGCTCTTCACTCGATTATTAAAACAACATTTTTAAGGGTGGGATTTAGCCGAGAGGTTTTGATTGTGATGTCTCCGCTAGGTGACTGGGTGTCGTACTTTGAGAGTTCGAATTGGATCGATAATTTACTGAATTTTCTATTCCACTGCTTGATAGCTCTACTGCTGGGATGTCTTTCGCTCAGTGAAACGAAATATTCATTGTTTTGATAAAGTTTGGGTACGGTGTGTGATAGCCAGTACGTGTGTGCTTCAGCATCTCTACGGTTTATGGAGAGACGGCGGTCAGAAAACGTTTTAACAACTTAACTCAATTATTGAACCACGCATTTAGGGTAGGGATTGAACCGAGTGGCTTTGACAATGGTGTTTCACTAGGTCACAGGGTGTTGTACGTTGTACACTCGAATCCGATCGAGAATTTATGTACTCTAGCTTCATAGTTCTGCTGGTGCACAGAATTGTCCCGGAGGCTGCCTTTTGCCCTGTTGAGAAATGTATTCATTGTTTGTGAGCGATGTGTGATACCGAGTAACTGCATGCGAGTGCCTCGTGAACTCTGCAACGTGAATGTATATGTTTGTTGGGGGAGGGGGTCGGAGTCATAAAAATTGTACCAATTTAGATGAATTACTCAACTTAAAGGGTTATTTACATCGGTATGTGACAATTAGAGGTTATTACCCAATATCGCCAGTTCCTTGCGTCGTATCAGCAGGGTACTATTTGTAATGCGTCAGACACGAGACGAAGTCGAACGTATGTCTGACGCAGCACAAATGACACGAATGCACAAGAAACAGGCGATATGGGTAATAACCGATTTGCCATATGCCCAGAATTTTACAAATACTTAGGTAAAGGCCTTAAATTTTGAGGCTTTACTTTAATACGCCTTGCGCATAAATATCGAAATATTTGTGTGAACAGGTTTTATTCATAAACCGTACGAGGAAGTCAACATGACGCGCAACATCGCTGCAAGTCCTCCTCTCAATCAACCTCAAGAAGAAAAACACCGGGATGGGATTCAAAAATCGTCGTACATGGGAAACCTTTTAAGGTGCGGTATGCTATTGCAATTGTAACTGATCAAAACCTGTCCGTTGCTTAAAAATCTCTCCTGATTTCGATCGCACTCGATCGTCGTACGGTACGGCACGGAAAGGGGCCGCCATTTTTAGCTCAAGTGTTCACACGTGGGCTAACGTTATAGCGATGTCTGTCTGTCTGTCCGTGTGTGTGTGTGTGTGTGTGTGTGTGTGTGGTGTGTGTCTGTCTGTCTGTCTGTTTACACGATAACTCAAAAATGCCTGAACAAATTCAAGTCAGATTTGGTACACAAGTACTATATGCTATTTGCAAGAACTGATTAGATTTTGGTTAGTGTGGCTTGCATATTAATGAAGTTATGCAATGTCATTTTTTTCCGTACAATGGTTTCCCTATGGAGACGGTAATGACAGTGAAGACACATATCAAGAAATACTGCACAAAATTTCATGAATTTTTTCACAGATGACAATCACAGAACATTATGAAGATACTGTGAGTGTCTTGTCAATTATCTGTTCATTTGCATATTAATGAACGTTTGTTATTACTGACATAACTCTGAAATTCCTGCACCAAACTTGATGATACATTGAACAAATATTGATCTGATATATATATCTAATTATAATTAGAAGCATTGGGCAGTGTCAAGTTAATAATTAGCTCATTTACATATTAAATAAAGTTTTGTAATTAGTGATTTAACTCTGAGAGTACTGTGTTAAAGTTGATGAAACCTGCTACATATAATGATATAACAGATATCTGATTGTTCTTATTACACGCCTCACACGGTTGTCGATTATATTGGTATGAATTGGGTTTATTGAGAGGAATTTTGAAAACATAATACAATTACACTTTCACCGCGAGAGGGCGCATTCTGCGCCACACGGCCAGACTGCGGGAGGCGCGTAAACGCGCCAAGAAAGTACGCGTTTATATGCGTTCGATATACGTTGGCTTTGTTTGATCTACATCATGTTTGTTGACTATTTCCTCAAGCCTAGCGTAGTATACGAGGTAGAGGTCAAACCTAATGAGCATGCGCGCCAAATTTGTAAACAAATGCCGCCATATTCGGTCATTTCTCGGCCGTGATTTGTAAGGATCGTGTGATCGGTTGTTCTTTTTCTCTCAGAGGGTATTTAAAATGGCGACGGGCACAGTTTAACACCGACAAAGCCCTTGAGCATGTTTTTCTAGACACTAATAGTAGAATTGTCACTGATCTTGAAACTGAACTCGACGAGATGGCGGAAGACAAATTTCAAATTACAACTCTAATACAGAACTTGAATATGTTTCCAAACCAGTTGAGCAAACACAGAGATCGCAAACAAGACACTGACAGGAAGGTAGGCAATCTGAGCATGCGACAAAGTGCGACATAGACCGGTGACTGACATCACAAACGTTGATGGGGTATCCTGTGGATGTAGTACGACATCAATCTATCAATGACAATTACACATCGGACTGGCTACCAGTATAGAAGCTTAAATAGAACATAGCTCTCTTTTCATGTCAGATGATACGTGTTGTTCAAAGATGAACTTGTAATAAATATGCATATTAATCTCATTTACGTGGAATATGTTTTAGCGTATGTGTTCCTCATACTGAATTTGAGTTGATAAAACGTAAGTGGTAATTTTTAAGTGTTACACTGAGAAAAATACATTTATATATTGAAATAACAAAAAATGCAACATTTTATTGATTTTTTTTGTAAAATCTAATATGGCCGCCATGATCACGTGATCTTCAAGGCGTGTCACATGACCTTTTGTGCATTTTTATGATGCTCTGTCATATTGCAATACTCACCGAAAAATTGTCCCGAATACTCAAACAATTACAAAGATATAGCACATGCATGTAAATGAATATTATAAGGCCATATACCCATAGAAAACTACGCACAGAAATGCACGTATAAAATTAATTACGCTGTGAAAGTGTTGTTTAATCCTCGTCAGAGATAGTTACTCTGGCAGTAGACCATATACACGTCTAGTCTTAACTATCAGTAGTCTGTCTGCCACTCCGCGTCAGTGCTCAATTGAACTGCTGTCAGAATATACAATGTCTGTCTTTGTTCTTGTGTTTTGTTTAGTGATTATCTTAATGAGGTCTGCAAATGTTGCGTAACATCTCCTTGCTCGTTGTTCTGTCGCTTTAAAATGAGACAGGTCAAAGGTACAATTGTTTTACACAACTTTATAACAGTAAAAAAGTATGCAGTAATTCATGTCATACTGTATTATTTCATGCGTCCAGTAGTGTCTAATAAATGTCAATACATGTCGAGTCATCAGCAGTCAATTTCAATGCTTGATAGCTAAGTTTGTTATTTTGTCAAACTCAAAATCTGTACACGTCATTCGTAGCTATCTGTCGGATCAGTATCTGCAGCAGATTTCATCACATTTGGTCCAGTTATTTCGGAGTTATATGACTAATTACAAAACTTCATAAAATATGCAAATGAGCTATTTGCTAACGTGACACGGCCAAATGCTTGTCAGTACAATTAGATATTTATCAGATCAATATCTGTACAAGATTTCACTGACTTGATTGCCGTAATTTGAGAGTTATATACCTAATTACGAAGTTCATTAAATATGCAAATGAACCCTTAATTAATTTCACACTACTAAATGCTTTACACCACAGTTAGATATCAATCGGATCAGTATCTGCAGCAGATTTCATCACATTTGGTGAAGTTATATCGGAGTTATATGACTAATTCATAAATATGCAAATGAGCTATTTATTAACTTGACACTGCCCAATGCTTCTAAGTATAATTTGATATATACCAGATCAAATTTGTTGCAAGTATCATCAAGTTTGGTGCAGGAATTTCAGAGTTATCTCACTGATAACAAAAGTTCATTAAATATGCAAATATGAAGATAATTGACATGACGCTCACAGTATCATCATAATGTTTTTAGATTGTCATCTGTGAAAAATTTCATTACATTTTGTGCAGTTTTCTTGATATATGTCTACACCGTCATTACCGTCTCCATAGGGAAACCATTGTAAGGAAAAAAATGATATTGCATAACTTCATTAATATGCAAGCCACACGAACCAAATCTAATCAGTTCTTGCAAGTAGCATATGGTACATGTATACTAAATCTGACCTGAATCCGTTCAGGCGTTTTTGAGTTATCGTGTAAACATACTTCTTGCTCGTTGTTTTGTCGCTTTAAAATAGCCAGGCCAAAGGTACAATTGCTTTACACAACTTCATAACAGTCAAGTATGCAGTAATTCATGTCATACAGTATTATTTCATGCGTCCAGTAGTGTCTAATAAATGTCAATACATGTCGAGTCATCAGCAGTCAATTTCAATGCTTGATAGCTAAGTTTGTAATTTTGTCAAACTCAAAATCTGTACACATCATTCCTTCCATTCAGAGGTCACATAAGCACGTCAAGTTGAGTAAATGCTAAATTTTCAAGTCTATTTACGGGATATCCAACATTCTGTGAAGCGTACTATTATTAATGTACCTGTTGTAAAACACGTGATCACAGTCAGTTCATATCTGGTGCTTTATTACGTTGTTTACCATCGAATTGCAAATGTAGTTCGGGGACACTACAAAACCGATGACGTTTATCGTGCATATCTCGACATTTACCATGAAATATCATGGCTGATATTTTACGATAAACGTCACAAGGATGAAGCTATAATGGGATGGGTATATAATAAATATGAGAATTTTGCTGTCTTTGCTTATTATGTAAAAGATCGTTGAATTCAAGATTCACGATTCGAGATTCACGATTCTTAATTCATGTTCTGCAGTTTAGGCTAGAAATAGATCCATTTCCACTTCCATTGACTTTATAGATTCATGTGCACTGATAAATCGTCATTAAGGCTTCAACGGTGCCTTCTAAGTTGTATACGCATAAAGTAGTACCCTGCGATAGGACTCATATCGCAGGGTGCTACTTCTGATTGTTGACAAATTCTACATATAGGGGTACTGGAAAGAAATTTTAGGGAGGGAGGACCGATGTTTTTCAAAATAACGGCGACTTCTATATGCATGAAGTGGTTACCGGCGATACTTGTGTTTACGAATTCTTCCTGTAGGGGCCTAGATAATTACAGTAAGGGACTGGAAACAAATTACGGGGAGGGAGGACGATGTTTTCATATAAGTGCCACTTTAGAAGTGCTTGCAAGAAGAAAGTGACCCTCCAAGCAACAAACAGTGATCCTCTCCCAATGTGTCACAATCCATATCAATAATATTAAGACCCTTTCTCTTGCGACAAACGCAGATTTTAACTTTAAAACTGACCTCATTCGCATCAAAATTAAGTAGCAAATTTCCTACAAATGCCGGGTTCCTATGGGCCAAATTCCAAGGTCACGGGTGCTGTAAGGAGAAGATTTTTGAAGGATTGTTATTCCGAATTTTCTATACACTTTCACCCGCCCTACACCTCTGCAGCTAAGGTATGGCTTTATCTAATCCTATATAAGAGTTAACAGTGTCAATTGAAGAATGACTGGCATGGAACCAAATTGCACACCCACGTTATTGGATTGTCCCTGACCTTTGACCCTTACATCATCATGTACATTATTAATTATGTACATATCTAATCCTAGGTAAGCCAATAGAGCCAGAGGTGTGATTTTTGGTGGAGAGGAACAAACATTAGAGAAACGTTTTTTGACAAAATGTCACTTTACCAGAGTGACCTTTGACCTCGTCTTATTACTAGGTCTATATATCAGTCACAGTTTCAACTGCACATGATATATTCGGGAGGGTCACTTTTTTCCTTAAAAAAATTCTTGAAGGGTAACTGTTTTATGCACCGCGGCATCATTTTGAAAAACATCGGCCCTCCCTCCCAATAATTCCTATCCTTACTGTAATAACCTCGAGGCCCTAATGTGTAGAATTTGTAAACACACACATTGCAGGCCACCAATTTTTGCATATAGAAGGCGCCGTTGAAATCCTAATGGTGATTTATCAGTGTACATGGATCGATAAAGTCAAAGTGAGTGAAACTGCACAACATGAATCGTGAATCGTGAATTGTGAATCTTGCATTAGGCGTACCCGTTCATTTGTTACCTTTAGCCTATGAGCGGAAGTTGTAAATATGACCATAAAATGATAATGATTTTTACGTAGCGACGAGACAAGGTTTACTTCTGTATGATATCCACATGAACGTGGGTGACATAATGATTTGTGTTTGCCTTTTTTACGCGAATTTTTAAACTGAATCTCGTGTGACCAAGACTCACAGACTTCTAGCACCATTCTAGTTATGTACTTTGCCAGAGACGAGTAATACCGTGGCGACATATCACTGACTCCAATCTCATGCCTTTGGACAAAATATCGTCACTATACTAAAACATACAATGTAGCTCTCATACAAAATCCATTAACAATTTAGCCAAGTTCCAAACCCGTCCAACTTGTACAACATTCCTCCTGAATGGGCGATTTGACGAAGTCTTACAGTGTTAGTTTAACTGGTCACACTGACCTCCGATAAACAGCCATATTTTATGACCGGTGACCTTTAATAAGTTCAGATACTGTTGTCAATCAAAAGGTGTTCAGATAACGTTATGGTAGTTAGTCGTGCTTGTTTGTCACATAATTCGGGTAATTCTGGACAAAATCGAACACCATGCTGGTACAACCGAACTGCTAAGATTTTTCTTCTATAGTCCTGGCCTTATTTTAATTTTCAAGCAACGAGATCCCGTCATAGGACGCATGCCTCTGTGGCTGAGGATAAAATCATTATAAAGATGCGCGACATAACTAGTGAATAGTAACATTATTAAACCATTTCGTTGTAATGAGACTTGTTGTCTTCTACCTACCTCTTTTCTTTAACTACTTTATTTTGACTTGTAATTACTTGTATTCACTTGTTTCACCAGCTCCGCCAGTTTCTGTTTTCATCATACGTTCAGTTCTTCCTCTCAATCGCCGATGAGGGCACCAGGCTGGCCCTTTTGGAAAGACGCTGAGTAATCACCAGCACGACACGGTACGCCTGTTAGATGACCCAATTAATCACTGGTACTAATCACTGGTACTTCATGCAACATGACAGCTTGTTAAATGTCAATAAAACAGCGCATGTGATAGCCTTGTGGTCAGCTTATAAATGACTCTGTCCATTTTCGTACTTAGCTACTGTATCTCTAAAAGCCTAATTCAAGATTCAAGATTCAAGATTCAGATTTTGCAGTTCAAGCTAGAAACAGGTGAATTTTCACTCAAATTTACTTTATCGATTTATGTACACTGATAAATTACCTTGAGGACTTTAACGGCGCCTTCTATATGCATGAAGTGGTGGCCTGCGATACGTATGTTTACAAATTCTACATGGAAGGGGCCCAAGGTCATTACAATAAGGGACTGGATAGAAATTACAGAAAGGGAGGGCCAGTGTTTTCCAAACTGGCGCGGTGCGCCAAATAGTGATCCTTCAAGAGTGTTTAAAGAAAAAAAAGCGACACTCCCCAATGTTCATGCGCAACTGAAACTGGTTACTGATTTATGGGCCCAGTAGTAAATTCGAGGCCAAATGTCGCTCTGGTCATGTGAAATTTTGTCAAAAAACTTCTCAAATAATTATCCCCGTTAATTAAAAATCATACTGTAGCTCTATTGGTAGGACTAGAATTAGATGAGTGCATAACTAATGAGGTACAGGATGTAGTTAGGGTCAAAGTTCAGGGGCAACCTCAAAATGTTGGTGAGCAATTTGGTTCCATACCGGTCATTCTCCAATAGACACTAACCGTCTTGGATTCTTACATAGGAAAAGATAAAGCCAGACTTTAGCTGCAGAGGTGAAGGGCAGTTCAAAGGTCATAGAAAATTCTGAAAAATGCTTTAAAAGTCTTCTTCTCATAATTGACAGGGTCTGTGACCTTGAAACTTAGCACTTGGGTACCTGGCCCTATGGTCTACAAAATATTTGTAAAGATATTTGATAGTTAATTTTTAATTCTAAAGTTTAGATCAGAGATGGCCACTAGAGAAAAGGTCTAAATATTATTGATGAGGATTGTGACATATAGGGGAGTGTCACTGTTTGTTGCTCATGAAAGTTGGGAAGAGTCACTTTTTACTTGCAAACGCTTTTGAACGACCACTATTTTGAAACATTTTTGTTCAGTGCCTTACTGTAATAACCCAGGCCCCTGCGTGAAGAATTCGTGAACTCACTCTCGCAGGCCACCACTTCATGCATAGCGAAGGCGCCGTTGAAGTCCCAGCGGTGATATATCAGTGTACATAATCAAAAAGTAAATTTGTTGGAAAATGCATCTTTTCCTAGCTTAAACTGCAGCACGTGAATGGTGAATCGTGAATCTTGAACGTGCATCTTGAATTAGGCTTAACCCTCTAAAAGCAGGGACGAATTGCAACTTAAAAGATTCCCTATCAAATTTCCCTGAGTGTTTTAGTTTCTCCAGTTCAAGAAAACATCAAGTATTCTAACAGTTAACCCCTAAACTACCTGATCTTTTCCTGTGAGATCCTATTTATTGTACTTTTAATGCGGCAAGTTTTGTAACATATTTACGATCAAAGTGCATTGCCCCAACGTCGACAGTGAGGTCAATTTTTGCCAGGAGATCTTCATTCAGGGTGAAAATCTAGTCATATTGAAATAATACTCTCTGGAATGTCACCTCATTCAACAAACTATATCTCTGTCTAGAGAGGGGATCAGTCCAGCTCGCATTATTCTTACGTCATTTTCGCTCCTTGGTCTATACCGTAGGACAGATCGTAAGTCTGTTCTCACTTATACGGCCAATCAAACACACAATATAGCCCAGGTAACCGCTCTTTGCTTTCGGCAACATGCCCTGCAACACGATTGAAACTTATTTTCGATAATTGGATAGTGTAGTAATGTTGGTTTAATCTGCAAATGTCAGCTCATCTGCTTTTCGTTTTTGCAATACACTTGTTTTTATGAGTAATATGTAATATTGCAACTAAAGCTATAGGGCATCTAACATTTCGAGAAATTAAAAAATAGAAGATCCAATTATCCCAAATTAGTTCGAATCGTGTTCTGCATGTTTTACTCCGCGTAAGTGGAAGTAACTCTCTGTTGAATGTATTTGTTTGCCTACTGTGGACTTTGTATGCCTATATGATTCCGAGACAGACACAGAAGTCAAGCTGAAACTGTATTGCCGATATCTATATGAACGGTACATTTTCTGTGACATTCTCTTTGGCTAAGGTACCAGCAATTGTTCTTCAAAGTTAATTTTTATGCGCGATTCACATTAAATGTATATTTAACTCTTTCATTTTTTAAATGAACTCTCATTTGCAACCCTAGGCAGGGTCAGTTTTGTCTTTATACAAGCAGAATTTTTTACTGTATCAAGGAGGCTTAATCAACAGTACAGTGGCCACAGGTGTAAAACGCCGATCGCATTTTACCGTTTATGTGTGTTTTATTTACACTAAAAATGCTATTTATAAAAACCACAGAATAAGTTTTCTTTTTGTGGAAATTAAAGGGACATTAGATGTAACTTTTGACAAATTTTTCACTACTCTGTTTCAATGTATCAACTACAGAATTTTACTGTAATCCAATCATCATGACCAATGCCCGGTGTCCTGCTTGCAAACACGACCTGTATATGTGAAATGACCATTGTTATTGTTGATAAATGTATTCTAGTCCGGACCTAAATACAAAATTTAAACAATAACAATGCAGATTATACTAATGTTGCGTATATTTATGAGCTAAATATTCGGAATTTCTCAATGGTTCAGGGATTCAAACCAGAAACTGCAGATGATACACAGAACAAACAAAATCAAAAAATGACCAAAGTTAACGTTACAGCTAATGGATCTTTCAATTAGCTCTTCATTTCATCTGATGAACGTCATATCTGCAATTGTCACCCAAGCATCAATGTTGCTTGATGCAAAAGGCAGTTGTAAATTTACTGTTTGCTGATCGGATTGAATAAAACATTTCGTCCCCTTGCATTGAGACTATGTGGTATCTAAGATCACAAAACGAAAATCCACCCACCACTACAAATTGTCTGTCCAGCTCCAGGTTTTTAGGCCACTAAAGTTAGACATGAAGGGAACCGTGAAATATTTAGCAAATACAAAATATCGGTAGGAGCAAACAAGGCTTAACTTATGCACATTTACGTCAGCGATAAAAATTAACACGTCCAACAGTTTACTGAACTGTACTCTAGGTAAGCTTGAAGGTGACTTTTTGTAAGAAGTAGACTCTCCGTTACCTCTCCTTTCTGTAAGACTATGATTTCAGGTAGAATGCGCCTCGCATGCGGATTTTTAGACTCTCAAGTGTAATACACTTTTCTGATCTAGCACTTCTTTTGGCTTATTTGAATGCTCATCGAATAAACACAATTTTCACGCTTTTTGTTAAATGGAAAAGTTTGTTTCCCCCTAGAGTTAGCTCAGGCCTAGCGACCATTTCGCATTTCAACTTATATCGTTTAAGTTAAAGGCAATTTATTTCTGTACGACTAAATCTCCCACGGTGACCTTCGAGTTTTATTTACTGTTTTTGAAAGAGAACGTTTAAAGTTTGAGAAAGATATTAAAGTCTTTCACTTCAAAGAGTGTAGTGCATGTGGATTTCTAACGAATAACGTTGTTATGGCAACTATCGACGCACAAAATTCATTTGTGACAACAAACATTGCAATTTTGTACAGTTACAATCAAAGCTGACTTTTCGTCCTCTACATACAAAAATAAACACTTCCATTGCTAGCTTTCGTTGTAAATACATTACAATGGCGGCGAAACCAAGCCTAAAGTTCCCTGATACTTAATTTAGCCGCTGAGTTAAATACGACGTCCTTTTCAAGACAGCGCGCAATCTTGCAAATTAGGACAGTGAAAACTAGTGAATAATTCACTGATATTTCCTTTGATTAAATGTCACCCGTTTTTGCATTTGTACTGGGAAAATCCCTTTAACGTAACCTTATGTTTTTCAACAATGTCATTTTCATCACTCTGTTTTAATCTTTCGATCAGTTTTTTCTCTGCCACTATCGAATGGCCCAGTAGTTCCAATTTGCGTCCGTTTGGGCAAGCCTTATAATAATAGCAATATCTATCTTCATTTTTCGACACAAACCCGTAAACATCAACAGTCTGACACATGTTCAGCATCAAAATGACACCTGCAAGGACAAAAAGAGAGGAAGTAAATAAATACGTGGTCAAAACATAGACAATATAATAGCGTACAGAAAATAAAGTGACTTTATCAACCATTCCTTTATGTAGTAGATAATAGCTTTTTAAGTTTAAGTGCATCGACACTGGATTTCAACCAACAGTCTACAAATCAATGCCTATTAACCTATTTTTTCCTGCAACTGTTTTCGAAATCCTTAGGCAAATTCCCCTCGTAAAATATGAAATTACTTAATCCTGCATAGTTTTTGTATGGACCTTGTGTTACAAAAAGTCGTCATTATAATCAGCAATTGGTTATAGTATTTTGTGCGATTACTATTTCATTTTCATGATAAGCACCGTAACCTTTGAGATATTACTGTTAGCAGTTTTGTCTCCTCAACTCCAAAATACCAGTCGCTTAGTTCATTGTCTATCTCAATAGATTAAATATTGTAGACCAAAATATCAAACGTTTGTTTTGAGTTTGGTAACTAGTTCGCTGGTAGTGGAAGTAACAGCACTAACAAGTTTCTCTCTCTCTCTCTCTCTCTCTCTCTCTCTCTCTCTCTCTCTCTCTCTCTCTCTCCTCTCTCTCTCTCTCTCTCTCTCTCTCTCTCTCTCTTGTACACACATATGTAAAAACTTACCTATTGAACCTGATGAAAGGGGAAATGTTTTCATCTCATCAGCTGTAAACTCTTGCACAATATCCCAGAGCTTCCACATGGCGTCCAGTCGTAACAGATGAACAGGCATCGATGGATATTTGTAATACCACTTGACGAAATGACAAAAGATCGATTTTCCCTCTCTGTACCACTGACAATTAATGCAATAAGAAAACTAGCAATTGCAAAAATATATTCATGGTCATAACTATATTGACATTAGCCTTTGTATCTTTCCCTTGCATAAATGAAGAATAACATGACGGACCAGCATTACGAGCATTTAGAAATCGACTTTCTAGGCTCTTGTTTTCTTTCAGCTTTACACTGTTATTGTTGTACCGAATATTTTAACAATAATGATACAAACGACTGCCCTTGCGAAGATAATAGCTACTCCTTCATATCCACCACATATAAACATATTGGGGTCTTATTTTCACTTCATACGTATGCCTTATGTAAAGAAAGACAGAGTGAGAAAGAGGGACATGCACAGACAGACACACGTACATGATGTACGAGACAGACAGATGTACGAGACATATACATTCATACATGCATGCATGCATGCATGCATGCATGCAAACATACATACATACATACAGACAGACAGACAGACAGACAGACACACATACATACATACATACATACATACATACATGCATGCATGCATGCATGCATGCATGCATACATACATACATACATACATACATACTACATACATACATACATACATACATACATACATACATACATACATACATACATACATACATACATACATACATACATACATACATACATACATACATACATACATACATACATACATACATACATACATACATACATACATACATACATACATACATACATACATACATACATACATACATACATACATACATACAACATACATAAGAGATTGTTAATGAGTGGAAGACGGGGGAACTGGGGATAAATAAGGCGACTGAGATTGACTGCGGGACAGACCATTATACAAGGAAGCATCTTATAGGTTAAGATGTCGAAAGATAGGCATGACAAGTATACCAGCCCTTCATGCCATACCTTGTACACGTTCGCATTGTACGGTCCTTCTCTCCATGAGATTATCGGCATATACTTGCCCGATATACCCAGCTCTTCAGCGAGATTCAGTCCAAATACCACTCTGTGGTTGGCGACCCGCAGTGTAGTCTTGTTGCCCACATCCTTCTCGTACCCTCTAATCGGTGCACTGTTAAAACGGAGCACTGCTTGTGTGTGAATCTGCGATAGGAATGGAAAGACGTCCTTGACAACTACACACATATCGAAATATGTGTCTATGTGTCTATAGGAGTGACAACGACGCCATATGCAGTAAAAATAATTGTCGTCGATTTAGTTCATTGGGCATTGGTAGACAAGCAAATATGGTGAAATCATAGCAAAATTATGTTATTGACATTCTCAATTGATTATTAACTTCCGAATCAAATTTTATGCAGAAAATGACATCAGAAATTTTGTGATTTCTCGATACTCAATCCCTAAGGTCGCTTGAGTAGATATAATTCTACAAGCGTAGCACTGTAAATGCACAAAATGTAAATACTGCATTCTGTTCATAAATGCCCGCAGAAGTTACCTGTCTCTTCTAAATGTAAGCACATAATGCTTTCAGGTCATACAGAATAGAATAGAACTTATGAAGTAATTAATTAAATCCATAAAATCTAAAATCAGAGCTTTCATAACAAATACAACTATACACTGTAGCTTGAAACTGTAGCTTGAAGGACCATCACTCCCATAATGTAAATCATTTGCAGTTGGTTTCAATGCATTGTAGACTGTTTTTATCCGACCAACTACTCAGAAACACTATTCCTAAGTATTGCAGACACAAATACTTTTAAATTTCTGCATTTTGTCAGCGAAATTATATATTTGAAAATTTGATATCAATCTTCTTCGGTGATAAGTCCCGTAGGAAGAAAGAGATAGCAGTTAAATTTCATCCTACCGATTTCGTCCCCAAGTTTCGTTCCGCTCAGTTTTGCGCTACTTGTTACGACTGCACACGTCTTGTATTGTGGCTGTGCGGTATTCCCAGGGATAATTGGTTTCTCTGGAAAAATTCTGTCGATTCCAAGTTCATGAAAGGGAGAGTCACCTTGCCTGAAAAATGATATCTGTCCTGCTTGCTTGAACTTGCAAACGATTTCCTCGTTCGAAGCATCGGTCCTGCCCAGAAGTCGATGTTTGAATTTTGGCGGTCTTTCTGTCGACTTGTCAAACGACAGCTCGCTACCCCGCAGCATGGTTTTGAGCTTCTCGTCTCCAGTTCGTACGAGACGTACATGGCTTTTCAGAGGAAAAACAACATTTTGACTAAAGCTAAGGTTTTTCGGTTTGACAAGAAGAGCTAAATCCTCGAAGTCTGCTGCGGGCAGGGCAATGTATTCGGAAGAATCGCTGTCCGGGTACCAGAACACAGTTGACCGGTTCCAAACAACCACCTCGATAGTACAACAATCGACAGAAGGGCTTGGACGCCAAAGGAGCATTGTGGAAAGGGACAGCAATGACAGAACTACTAAAAACAGGTACTTTCGAAGGTTACGACTGCATGGTCTTTTTGAGGTCATAGTTTAATTTACCGATAGAATCCAGCAACAATAAATGAGGCAGCATTAAATCAGTCTCGGAAATCTGTGAAGGGAAGAAGAGAAGCCAATGTTATTATTACCAGCAACAGCACTAGAAATTGTGACTATCATATTCGATACATTGATTGATTCCCTCTCAAAGCCTTTGGAGAGAAAAAAGAGGCAGGATTTAATTATATCTATTAAGGGGATTCAAAATAATGCAAATAAAACACACATGTGTCACTGGCGAGGTAAAAAGAACGTATACACGTATTTTTTTTCGGTTGTTGCAATGTTGTACGTAAAATGATCGACTGTTAGTCTTATATAATTTTTAAAGGAAAGTGGAAGGACAATTATTGCATAATACACAGTCTACTTGCATCGTAGCTCGCTCATACCATCAGTATCTGGTGCATTACAGTGCAATACATTATGCCATAAATCATTATACCATAAACCTATGTTAATGAGCACCCGTAACCCGGAATTCTTTTGTTTGTAAACATTTAGTATCTTATAAGTAAACCGATCGTTTGCAAGCTGTAGTCCATATCTCTCATCACGGAATAATTCAAAGACGCCAGCCATAACAAGGTTCGATGATATATGCACATCTGCGCTATTGTTAGAAATATTATGTCAAAGCTGTCCTGATTGTAAACAATTGTAAATCCTCCGATGTTAAAGGTTCACACCTTGTAGGTTGCTTCCTCTGTCAATCACATTCGCCTATAACTGACCAAAGATGAAGATGACAAATTCAAGAATAATTGGCTATGTAATTTATGTTTCTTGAAGTCAAGAGGGAAGATTTTAAAAAAATAAGCCACTTTACTAAAAATAATAGTTTTTTTCCAAGAATCACAATGTACTTGGCTGCATATCAAAAGCTGTACCTTGATTACGATAAGCCCCTTAAGATATAATAGAATTTCTTGAGAATGATGATGATGAAGATGATAATGATGATGTTGATGATGATGATGATTATGATAATGATGATAATGATGCTGCTGCTGCTGCTGCTGATGATGATAATGATGATCATGATGATGATGGCTGTAGTGGTGGAGGTGGTATCGTGAGAATGGTAAAATTCAAGTTTGCTCCAATCCAACGGCTTTGAACAAAATAGGGTCATTGCACCCGATAAAGCACTTTATGTAACAAAAATCAAAATGCCCAATATTTACGAGAGCTTACGGTGGAGCTGCATGTTGACAACACAGTTATTTTCAAAGCAATATTTCTCATCAAAGATGACAAGGAAACCCGATCATATATTTTCAAAACGCAGAGACTCTATAGTTCATAATGGTTGCAGTATTTTACTCGAAGGATAAAGTGGGTGTATATATTGGGTAAAAACCTCAATTTGGGTATTAATGATAAAAATTAATTTAAGTCAGAAACTTGACGATATTTTCTGGAATATAATATTTCTCTTGAAAGAAGATAATGTGTAGAAAAAAACGACTATTTTATTCTGCGTCATCTTTCTAACATGGCAAGGGCTGGAAGACAGACACTCAAAAAAGTGATTAAAATCATGATAAGCACAATTAAAAATGCCTCTTATTCAAAATTTAAGAATTTTATTGCCTAACAAAATACTCGTTTTTATATAGCATTTAAAGAATATAATATGAACATTTCAGAAAATTTGACCCAGCAAGAGTGGAGTTATTTTTTTGGAAATTCTGAAATTAAGAGCAGAAAAGAAGCCCGGAATTGGGTGATTTACATACACTTGCATAAATTAACACTTTTTTATCACTCAACTTACGACTGCTTGACAAGCTAAAAGGTGAACCCAACCAATATTTTAATCTTTGGCTTACAAATTATTTAAAATTGAAAGAATATTTGCTAAAAAGTGATTTTTGAACAAAATATGCCGTGTTGGTTGCAGCGCCCCCTTAAATCAAGCTCAGATGTATAACATATCCACCTGAATGAACGATTAGACAAACTGTTATTGTATTTGTATAATTGGCAGCACTGAGCCCCGACAAACAGCCATATTTTATGAACGATGACCTTTCAACAAGGTCATCTACATCGATCAGAATATGTTCAGATAATGTCAAAGTGGTTAGACATGCTTGAGTGTCATAACGAAGGCGTATGTGCCCGTATCAAATATCGAATACCATGGTGATACAACTAAGATTCTTTTCTTAAATCCTGGCCTTATTTTAATTTTCAAACAATGAGACCTCGATCAAGCGAAAGAATCATTCGATGCATGCCTCTGCGGCTGCACTGTCGATGGAATCAATTGTGCAGCCTTACACGTTTTTCACTCTGCACGACACAGTACGCCGTCGTAAGATGTCTTCTCGCTCACGCCAATAGGTCAACGATCATTCATTATGCAAAACTAGTCATGTTCAAATAATACTCGCCAGCTATCCAACATCTAGTCAACATATTTTTTCACTGTCTATATAGCCCAGGTAACCGCTCTTTGCAATTGTGGCAACATACCCTGCATGTTTTATTCCGCATACATATTTAGCTGTCGCGTATGTTGAAATATCTCTCCGTTGAGTGTATTTGTTTGCATACTGTGGACTTTGTATGCCTTTACGGTACCGAGACAGATAGAGCACTCAGGCTAAAACTGTATTGCCAATATCTACGTGAAGAGGTGTTACGATGGGACATTACCTTTGAGGAATTTGACAAAACTGAAGATGAAGGCAAAACAAACCTTTACACAGTTTACACTTCCAAATTTTCCAATTACCAATAAGTAACACAGATAACGGGTAGCAATTACAATTTGCGCATCCATGTTCATGTCAATGTGTATATTGCCGTGAAATACTAGACACCTAAATTTTAGCTATGACTTTGAATGGACAAGAAAACCCTTCTTTGTATATCTGGCTTGAGGCCATCAGCGATAAAAGACTACGTACACAGACTTCCATAAGGCTATAGATGACAATCTTCCTGGTCCAGGAAGTACTATATTTGATTTGAATCATAGACTTGAGGCTGATACAACACCTTGTTAATTTTGGTATTTGTTGCGAACGCAAAAATTCTAAATCATATATATGATAGTATTGAACATCTCACAGTGGTTTAAAAGATCCAATTAGAGACGCAAGTTGATACGCGGAATCCCCTTTAAAAGTATGGTAATATATGGCACAACGATCAAAGAGTGTTCAATCTGTTTGGTTACTTTTATTTAACAGTATATTTCCGTTATGTTACAGTGTTTTGTATGCTGGAGTAGATCTGAACCCAATTAAATGATCCTTGTTAATAAAAAGGTGTAAGACCGGAGACGCATTGTAAGCATGGAAGAAGGAAAATTCTTCTTTCACTGGAACAATTTTCTGCTTACATTTCTTCATTACAATTTGCTAAATCGAAACAAATAGTTATGGAAAGCAAATTTTGAAAAATCTCGCTTCATTGATAATTCGTACTTTGTCACAACCTATAGGGTATGAAGCTTTGGATATGAGTGCATCTACAATTATGCACATTATTCGTATTACCTAGTGATGCAACAAACTCAGTGATTCAACATGATGTGTGAACTCTACTTGTGTACCATTTACGCTACATGTAAACCAGACTGATTTCTTATGAATGTAAAGAGATAAAATAAATAGGTGTATTTCTTGTTAATTTTTACTCAACTTAACTTGTAATAACAGGCCTATCAAACGAACAGTGTGTTCAAAATGCTACCTAAAATAATACGTATTACGCTTAGTTTATGCAGTGAAAATATTTGTTTGAGGGAGATTACTTTTCCAGAACCCTTGATATGTCAAACATAAAATGCACCATATTCCATCCAAACACACACCAGTTTGATGGATCTCTGTAAGATTATCTTTCTTAACAAAGGGAACCAAACTTTGAATATTGGTGAATCAAAAGGCGTGTAATATATTTATCTTATTTATCTATATTTATCATTTATATGTAATCTAAGGTGTAAACTCCACATTAGGCTCTATTTAAGCTTAATAGAAATTAGACCAGTTAATTTTAAACTGAGGTGTAAACTCCACATAGGGTCTATTTAAGCTGAGTAGAAATTAGACCGGTTAATTTTAAACTGAACCGCGATATAGATTAGACAGGTGTAAGCTTTATCATTTTATTTCACTGATAATGACGTGACTATCAAACAAAACTTGTACAAACAGAAAATCAAACGCAGCGAATTTAGTTTATCATTAGACACCATTTGAGCGTTTTAATTACCCATGGCCCTATATTTTAGCTTAATAAATACCACTGCCATGATTTATGTAAAAAGGCCCGCAACCACAAAAGGACTATATTTAACATGAACATCCATAGCTTCGCTTACATTGCTTGTCTGTATGCAATCAAACAGAATTTTGACAGCGGACCTAGCAAGTCATTTTTGCCACTTGCTTTTTTTAAGACCGAGGTTCGGCCTTCGGCCTCACAGTGTCAGTCACTTCCCATCCGACGACGATCTACGAAACGTTCCGTGGGCCTGCCGTGTTATATGGTGGAGGCCGTATAACACCGGAAACACACAAGACCTGTACGTACACACGGCTAGGTTACACCCAGCCTGCCACACAGAGATCAGTAAAGGTATCGATACCGTGGACGAAAACGACAATCTCCGCGCTGTGTTAAAAAAAATCGCCGAGCTGTGTTAAAAGCTCCGTGCTGTGTTAAAAAATGTCCATAAGCTTATGTTACTATACCCCAGTTCCATGGAGCAAAGCGCAACCAAGATTTAATATGTGTTTATGTTTATCAGGCCTAGATGCTAAAGTTTCTGAAGTCTCTCGAGTTTTTGCCAATGCGGATGCAGTGGATGGTGACCGCCCGCACCCTAAAGCTCCAACACCGTGATCCATGTTGCAACATCCCTGTTTCCGACACCCCTATATATTCTTAAAGCCCCCACTCAATTATCAGATTTATCTCATATAAATATTAGTTACTTGATAAAATATTCAATGGAAAACAAAAGAATGACAAACTGTAAATGGGCTGTTGACACATTCGCTAATGCGAGAACCAGGGATTGAGAAGGGCGCCTTTAAGGTTAAGGCTTCTGCAGGAGCTAGTTTTTTTGGTTGTTAGGGGCCTATGTCTTATTTACAATGTAATAAATATAAAACATTTTTACATGTAGATGCAAGACTTCAACTGGAGTTCATGCCGAAATCACTTTTTGATTCATTCCTAATGATCTATAGTTTATTATAATACTCTTTCGTAAATATGTTTGACCTTGACAAAGCGATTACATTGTCGTATTTATTTGCCAAATATAGACCACACTGCAATTGATTGTATTATTAGAATCAAAATCATCTCAAGATACTCATGCCATTATTGAAGCTTTCTCATCCAGATGAGTCCAGATGGGAATTATGAAAAAATGAGAAAGCAATACTTTTATCTTTTATCTTATTTTACGGCCAGTTAGAGTTGCATCTGTAAGATACAGACTGAAAAGCCGGTACTAATAAGTATCAAGGAAATATTCGTTCAACGAAGATGTTTTATCGTAGGTATGCCACATTATATTTTTGGTTGGTCGGGAACTATTCTCGAACATGGATTTTTTTTATTGTAAACTCATAGGGGCACGGTCGCTAACCTAACGACTTTTATTGCTTTGTTTGTTATGAAACGTTATGACTTTTCTTCCTTGAAGAAGTATTTTGATTCGTTGCGGTTTCATAACAAACAAAGCAATAAAAAGTCGTTAGGTTTGCGACTGTGCCCCTATGAGTTTACAATAAAAAAATCCATGCTCGAGAATAGTTCCCGACCAACCAAAAATATAATGTGGCATACCTACGATAAAACATCTTCGTACATCTAGATACGCGATGTGCTGAGCTGCGCTTTAAAACTTACGCAAAGCCCGCTTTTCTCTCTCTATGCGAGGGAACAGACCGTACCAACTGCGCCATTGTGAATCGCCATGTGCAATGATTTCTGGGTAGGGTTCAAATGCAGGTCAAATAATGAGTTCAGATAATAAAGGAGGTCAGATAATTGAAAGCAAAGAGAATGTCAAGACTATATTGTAATAATGTCGTAATCATGACCAAATAATCGCATAAGAAAGACCAAATAATGACATGAAAATGACCAAATCACCACATAATGGAATAATATTGATGAAATAAGTTCTAAATCAAGACATCAATGCCGAATAATGGCAAAAGAACCGAAATAACATAATAGTGTCAAGATAATATCAAGATAATATCAAGACAATGTCGTAATCATGACCAAATAATCGCATAAGAAAGACCAAATAATGATATAAAAATGACCAAATCACCAAATAATGGAATAATAATGATGAAATAAGTTCTAAATCAAGACATCAATGCCGAATAATGGCAAAAGAACCGAATTAACATAATAATGTCAAGATAATATCAAGATAATATCAAGACAATGTCGTAATCATGACCAAATAATCGCATAAGAAAGACCAAATAATGACATAAAAATGACCAAATCACCACATAATGGAATAATAATGATGAAATAAGTTCTAAATCAAGACATCAATGCCGAATAATGGCAAAACAGCCGAATTAACATAATAAATTCATAATAATTTCAAGATAAAATTGTAATCATGACCAAATAATCGCATAAGAAAGACCAAATAATGACATAAAAATGACCAAATCACCAAATAATGGCATAATAATGATGAAATAAGTTCCAAATCAAGACATCAATGCTGAATAATGTCAAAACAACCGAATTACCAAATCAGTTCATAATAATGTCAAAATAATATCCATATAATGATCAAATAATTGCAAAATAATGGCCAAATACTGACATAATTATCATTAAATCACCAAACAATGGAATAATAATAATAATGAGATAAGTTTAAATAAAGTTTTCAAGATAATTTTGGCGATGTTCTCACCATATAATTCTTAACCCCTCTCTGATAGCGCTGCTGGTGGACTGAATTGTCCCCAAGGGTCTCTCTTGCGCAGTTAAGCGATGTATTCTTGATCGCGTTTGTGTGCGGTGTGTGAAAGCTAGTATGTGTGTTCCAGTGCTGCAGCAACTCTACAGTGTGTGGAGAGATGGCAGTCAGATAAAGTTGTAACAATTATTGAACCGCTCATTTTAGGCTTAAAATGGAGCCGACCTGTTTCTGACTATGACGTCTTTGCTAGGTGGCTGGGTGTCGTACGTTGTACATTCGAATCCGTTCGAGAATTTTACAATTTTCTACTCTGGCTTGATAGCTCTACTCGTGGACAGAATTGTACCAGAGGCTGTCTATTGCCCAGTTGATGGATGTATTCATTGTTTGTGAGCTATGTCTGATACCGAGTATGCGTGGGCGAGTGCTTCGTGAACTTTACGGTGTGCCTGTGTGTGTGTTGGAGGTGTCGAGTCACAAAAATTGTACCAGCTCAATTTGAACTGCTCCTTTTAAGGGTCGGTATTTAGCCGGTTGGTTATCACCATGGTGTCCTTGATAGGTGACTGGATGCTGCATACGATGAGCTTGAATCCGATCGATAGATTACTGAACTAAAAAGATTTATTCACTCTGTTATGTGACAAATATGCAAATTGTACTGTCTCTGTTTAATATGTGTAAAATTCGCTGAGTAATTATCTTTCGCCTATTAGAAGAAGTTGTAAACGGGACTATGAAATGACAATGATATTGACTTAGTGACGAGAGATACAAAAATGGTCACTTTGCCACAACGTAGCGCTTAGACAACACCCACAAACAAGTTTAGCCGAGCTCAGTGCTGTCCGCCTTGTAAAACGTTTCCTCCCAAATGAACGGTTTGAAAAAATCTTACAATGTTAGTTAAATTGATCGCACTGACATTCGACAAACAGGCCTATTTTATGAACGGTGACCTTTAACAATTTCAAACATCTTAGTCAAACAAAAGGTATTCAGATAAGCTTATGGTGCAGACCTGTTTGTTTGGCCCATGATTCGCGCAATTATTGACAAAATAGATCTACATTGCGAAAGAGGTTTTACTCATATCGAATATCGAACACCATGCTGATGCAATCTCACCGCTAAGATTCTTTTTACTATAGTCCTGGCCTTATTTTAATTTTCAAGCATCGAGTAGGAAGCATGGCTCTGCGACTGTGGATAAATCATTGTAAAGATGTGCGATATGAATAATAAATAGAAATATTCTTCAACCACTTCATCGTGATGAACCTTGTTGTCCTCTACTTACCTCTTTCTTAACTGCTTGTTTCACCAGTTTCTGATTTTCGTGAGACATTCAGCTGTTTCTCTTCATCGCCTATGTGAACACCAGCCATCTTGCAAAGACACTGAGTAATCACCTGAACGACACTGTACGACCCCGTTGAATCACCCTATCAATCATCGGCATCATATGCAACACACGTGACAGTTTGTTAATGCCAATCAAAAGAGGCACCTTTGATATCATGTGCCTAACTCATGACTGCCTAACTGTGTCTGTTTTCTCGCTTACCATACTCCTGTATCTCCAAAAGCACTATTGGATTGCAACTGCCGCTTTTCATTTAATTTTCCCTGGCTGCTCTACTTTTGTACAGTTCAAGAAAACATCCAGTATTCTAAAAGCTGACGCCCCCTTACGACTGCCGGAAATATTTCTATGATATCCTACTCATTGTACATTTAAAGTATGTTTTAATGCAGCAATTTTTATAACACTTTTGCAATCATTACATTAACATCAGTTTTCGAGAGAATGAACACGTCCTTGTCATGCTTTTATTACCATGGACTTTTGTGATAAATTATGTCATTAAGATACTACGCGCCCAGATACTGAAATATGAAAGCTTTTGCGCTGACCGTTTCCTCCTAGAAACTTCAAACTGATTCTAAATGAGAATTCAAAATAATGATGAAAGGCCAGCTCGGAAACTGTGGTACCGGAGTAACAAATAACCTGGTATTTACTTGTAGTTAAAATTCAAAATGTTCGTTATCCTTCTATTAATTCTATTGGGAAATTTATTTCCGATCTTTTAATTAATTAAGAGAAAAACAAGAAACTTACATTCCAATGTTTTTTTACAAGCTTCAATATGAGTCTTTACTAGCATTACAGTAAATAATAGACCACTGTTTAGAATCTATGTGAACAATAACGTAAGGTTCCGTCGCCGAGGATTATTCCACCTTAGTTATGATCATACTAATAAGTGTAATAAACATCAATCGGCGAGTCAAAAATATCCATCGCTCACAGTGGTATGGACAGAGCCGATGGTCAAAGGTCGAACATTAACATTATTGTGTTGGAACTAGTCCTACAGCCTTGCTGTAGAGAATTGACGATTTTGTTGTGGAGACCTGTCATTTACCAGTACGTTAGGACTTTGACATAACTGAAGATGAAGGCCAACGCCTTACACGTTTACACCTCTTGCCTTTCACAGTTACCTTTAGGAAATAAAGATAACAAAGGTAATTTGTACATCCGTGTACGTATCACTATGTAAATTGCCGTCAAATATTAGAAACTATGAAACGACTAGAAAAGACTGCTGGCTTGGCGCAATCGACTTTAAAGATATACACACATAAACATCTATGTCTTGGCACGAACGTGGGCGAAGAACACTTAAGACAGTCAAATATCCCTTAATGTGTATGTTCCCAGATATAAAATATTTTATTTGAAATATAGTTTTATAAAGTTGTGAGGCGATGCTGAATCATATCTATGACAATAACAGAACAACTCAGAGTGGTGTAATCCATGCATTTGGAGACACGTTGACACGCAATATTTGTTTGGAAATAGTAAAGGCATTGCCATCAGAGATTGTTCGATCTGTTAGATTACATTATATTGAACAGCCTACATCCATCATACATACTAGAGTATATCTGAACTTATTAACAATCAAATGATCTTAGTTACATAAAAAGTTGCAAGTTTCCCTTTAACAAATAAACCGAAGCTGTGTACATTTCTAGACAGTTTCCAATAAAGAATGATTTGTATATATTCTAATATGCTTTCAAATTCATGGACCCATGAATCCATCCATTCTTGCCAAAGTGAGACCTATATTATTGACAATACAAGCGTAAAACGGCGGAGGGGTAGCTGTCATACAATAAATCATAATTTTCTGAAAACACTTCGTTTTAGAATAATTAAAGTAAAAATAGGCACAAATGGCTCAATTTTTTCTCCCTTTTGATTTGAAATATTCTTTACATTTGGTGAATGACAAACCTTTCTCGCAAAATGTCCATGTTCCGATCAAAGTTCATGTGGAATCTATACACTTACACGTATACGTCGACTCCTCGACGATCAGCATTTGGAGATCCTCGTTCACAAAATTATTAAGTTACAAAATCTGAGACAAGGCGTTTTTGTGAAATAAAATGAATATTGAGTTAGGTGACCTGTTGGCAGTAATTTTTTTCCGGTGCGTCATATTCTTCCAGTTACAATCCATCATAGGCCGGTAACGCGGTGTTAGCGTGAAGAAAACCAAATTCATATTTCAATACAACAATTTTCTGCTTACATTTTCTGCTACATTTACATAAACTTAATTGAAATCGACTGTTATCGAAAGCAAATTTTAGAAGTCTCCTTTCATTGACGATTCGTACTTTGTCACAATATATGAGGCACGGACGAACTTTTGATACTGGTGCATCTACAATTATGTAAAATATTCCTAAAGTATTACCTAATAATTGAACTGACTGAACCATCAAGTTGTGTTAACTCTACTCGTATTCCATTCAGGCAAGATATAAAAACCGGTTTATGTTGAATAAAATAGATTAGATAAATAGGTGTAACTATTTTTTTCTAAAGTTTACTTTGCTTAACTGATAATGACAGGTCTATCAACCGAACAGTGTGTGCAAAATGCTACCTAAAATACGTATGAAATCTAACATTAAAACAAAAATGGATGAAAAGGCACGTGGCATTATTACCTTAATTGAGATTGATGGTTAGGGAAAACAAACTTAAGAAAAATCGCCTCACATGCGATTAGACTTTGTCATTCGTATCTCTGGTTGCCAGGCTCATCGTTTTGGCTTTACGAATTTTGACCCGCTACCTCGGCAAATGTAATCAGACACGTTGTTATGAGTGGATAAATGAACTGAGTATTCGTGGAGAAACCATGACAACCTTACTTTGGGTCGACTAGCAGTGTCAAAGCGCACACAAAACAACGAAAACAGTGATGTAACGGTACAACTGTCAAAATGATGGCACAGAAGACTAGAATTGCATGAGGAAGTTAAAATGAAACAAACTTGGAGCTCTCTTATGTCAGTGCATCTCCTATTTAAGATTCTAGCACTAGTATTGTTTTTTACAAACGACAAATTTCCTGCAAAACTTCAATTCTAGTATATATTTTCTTAAAGCCTTGATATTGTAAATGCTGTGATTTGTACTCTGTAATCATTGTATACATAAAGATCATGTAACAGTCAATTTGCATAATCTTTCAATTTATTCATTCCTCTGTATCAACTATGCAGTGTTTTGCTCTAAATTTGCTAGCTGGTATGTCAATCTTACAAAGTATGTCTGCGATTTTGTTTCAGACTAAAGATCGTTTTTCATATGCAGCGACGATTTTCCCGCTGTAGATTGATCCCTCTTTTAACACATTTAACTGTCCTTAAAAACTAGTATAAACAGAAGAAATCACGAACACGCTTTTCAAGTTTATTGTGTTGTCAAACGTTGGTCCTTATTTCAATTGAAACCATAGTACTTTTTGTACACTGAAAAAAGATTTACAGAAACTAAAGATTAATCCATTTGATTGTCAGGTGATTCTTATGTAAACAATGATTACAAAATAAAAATTAAAGTATTTGCCGATATCGATAACTTCGCTTTCGGAAAATCATTTAATTCAAGCATGTACCTAGTTTGCGTAGAAAATTATGTTTCGAAGGCCCAATACTTGTCCAGAACCATTGATACGTCAAGTGCAAAATGCATCACATTTCATCTTCACACACAACTAAGATTGCTCACAGTGAGGTTATCAGTGTGCACAAACGGCATTGGACTTTGTATATTAGTGCAACAAAAGTCAGGTAAAACATTCATCTCTTATCTTATGATGCAACTTCCATGTGCAATCTAAGGTGTGAACCCCACATGTGGTCCTTTTACTGATATGCTAAATAGAAACGTGACTGGTTCCTGTTAAGTGAACCTTCAGTTATTATGAGGGGAATCTGGGAAAGGTAACATTGTACTGGTTCGTGTGAGAGCAGAAATGAACACTAGATCTTATTTGTATCCATGTAAGTTAAACTCAAGGGGTGATATTGTCAACTTTAGAATAAGATCTGATCTTCGTACTATTTCTCGGGTGTTTTGGCGTCAATTGCTCTCCTGCTACTTTAACAACTTCAATGTCCACATTACAGCTTAGGCCCTTTCACTGAGTAAACACAATTAATTTTGCATCATTACATAAACTTTAAACACATTCATTAACGTTCGTTTTCGTAGTATGATTTCATACATATTATTATATCACAGTTTGCACACACAATTTGCTTTGTAGTCCCGTCATTAATAGTTCGGTAAAATGACATAAAGCTCTCACCGTTTACCTAACCTATTTTCATTTCAACTTAGGGAGCCTTTATTATTATTGTGGGAGGGCCGGACGAAATGAGGATTGTCCATCATGTAAAATACTACCCTCCCCCTGATGCCCCTTTCTTTAATGTAATCCTCCCCTTCCCCTCCTTAATCAAAAGTTTGAAAAGTGTCCATAACCTTGACAGAACAGCTGACATTGTTATATTACAGGTACAGATATTAAAAGGGATATTTGCTGTAACTTTTGTCATAACTTTGTTTCCTTGTTCTGTGTATCAAATGATCTTTCCTGTTTAACTTCCTATAGAATATTAGTATGCCAAATATTCTGCTTGTCAAACCGCCCATATACGTATAATAACTATTTACATTCTTGACAAATGAATTCTAATCCGGACTTGAATTCAGTTTTCAACAATAACAATGCGGACTGTGCAAAAATAGGATATGTAAATGAGCTAAATACTGGGCACTTCATCATACCTCATGGATTTGAAACAGATACTGCAGTTGATGCACAGAACAAAAGATGACTATGAAAATATGAAAAGGACAAGGAAATGGAGCTTTAAGACTGGTTTATCAGGTTAAGATTACTTCACAGCATAAGGGTGAATCCTATTGTTGAGTGTCCTATTGTTGCTGAGTGTGTCCTATTGTTGCTGATTTTGATGCACCATTCACAGTTAATACAACTAGGCATTTAACTTACAAAGTTTTATTGACGCTATGAGAATTGCAGTGCCTACTATTGCAATTCTAATAGGATTGTTGTGAAGTTTTTTACACGACTCAATCTTAACTTTATATTCATCATAACCTTAGCAATGTAAATTGTGACCTCCCCTTTGACCAAGTTAATTTGTAAAATGTCCAATAAGATTGAGAAAATTTTAAACGCATGCACTACTAGGCTATCTAATAAGGGCTAATTAGGATGTTCGAATTAACCATAATTTTTTTTCGTGGAATGTTAACTTATAATATCTCCTTAGGGGGCCATAAGTAACTAAATAAGCGACATGCAAACGAAAAAATGATGCACTGTACTCAAACCACCAGCTGAGTTTGCCCCTAAAAATATTTTCCCGTTTAATCTGTCAAAGTATGGTACAAAAGGAGCCGGCATGATTAATAAACAATGACATTTCTATTGAATTTGAATACCTTCATTATATCAACATAGAAAGAACGAAGTTACCGCTATATGAACCGACCTGTCAAAAAGAGACGGAAAAGTCACAGATTGTTAACTTGAAACAACGTATGCAATTATGCCTGTCTTGTACATCTGTGAGCATTTGAAAAAACAAACTAGACATGTTAAAGCTAGTAAGGTCATGTCCAATTGTTTTCCATTGAAGGGAAATCATGAAAAATACGCTACAACTGTATACAAAAGGTGTTTGAACGGATCAATAGCCGGAATAGGCGAAATTGTAATTTGGCACCATTTTCGCCAAATTTCACATTATAACTGTAATTGCATGAAACTAAGATAAAATTAATATAGCAATGTTAATAAGTATTCGACTCATACAAAAGCAAACAAATATTGGGACATCGATAAATTCCGTTCATAGTACAGCAAAAATTAATGTCGACGTTTTATTTGATTTTTCAACAATTTTCTTTTTTTGGGAACAGATTACCCCTATTCCAACAGGAAGAAACGTATACAAATTCTTAATAGGATTACGCATAAAGAGTGATTTAAGAACCCGGCCAACCGTTCAAGGTTAATTTAAGCTTTCGTCAAGTAGATTTTGGTATTTCTTCAGCTCTTTGTCCTTTTCGATCGCCCCTACTGACCGCGCCCTTTCGTGACAGGAAGGCAATAATTTATTCTGACTGAGACCATACACTGTACCATCACGGTATATCCACCTACCGCGCACCCAGAAACCGAACTATTTTAACTTTTGCAAAAGCCTCCTATTGAATTCAAGAAAAACTTTGTGATGTGGCATATTTTTTGTACCAAAAGAGCAAATTACATGAAACTTGCATTTAAACCGTTCGTTTTTCTTATCGTAGCTTCGTTGGGGTAGCTAATTTTTTTATTTAGGATAAAATAATTGACTAATGACGAAATCAAGACGAAGAAAACATCATTTTTCTACATGCTTTAAGATGTTTATCCAAGAAGCGATACTAACAAAATAAAGGGAAAATTTAAAATTTCGATATCCATCGCCTATCGAATTCCAGTATTTATGATCATACTAACAAAGTGTTAATAAAGTTCGATTAATAATACCTCGATACAGAGGAGCGGACAGAGCCGAGGGTCAAAGATCAAACATCAACAGAAATGTATGGAACTAGTCCATATTGAGGACGTTTATACCCTTTGGTTGAAGAGATCTAACTTGATTGACACAAAGGTACTCTAAAAGTTTTAAAAAATATATACGTTCAAACAGCAGCTCTGTTTCATTTCCAGACAAAACGTTACATCAGTGTTGCGTATTTAAAATGTTTGACCGGCAATAAAACGAATCGATCAGTCACTCTAAACCATAATATCCCGGGGAGATTGCTTTTGAGAATGCATTGACTAATTAAGAGAGATGTCCTTTCTATCAGTTAAGTGGAAATTTGAGAACAGAAATATTGTAAACTGCTGGTTGTTTCTCCCCATGAAATCATGTAAAATTCTTAATATGGTTGTAGGTGACAGGCGTTGAAATTTTCCGTTTCAATTTAAAAAGCGTGAGCTCCTTCGTATTTATAACATTATAAATACTTGACAACGGGTTCTCTAGGACTTCTTTCGAAATATCATCATATCACAAAATCAGCGTTAAGTTTTCAAATGAAGGGAAAGCAACAAGCTAAAGGTGACCCAATGGCCTTAGGAGTCTCCCAAGGTCATGGTGTTCTTCCGCGCAACAATTAAGCTTCATCACAAAAGGCTGGAAACTCTATGTGAGCATAGAAGATGCGTCAATTTCAACTCAACATTTGGCTGACGAATTATGGCGGCTGAATGAAATAAATAAACTCGGTTGATGTGGTCTTTATTGAAAGCAAATTTTAGAATCCTTCGATTTCATTGATATCCGAACTATTTTAGTCGGATCTTTGATGGACAAAATTATCTCATCGTTTTGCTATGAACACACATATAGGTTAGATAGCTCTACAGAATCAAGTAGAAATATCAACAACATTTATCATTTACGGCGACGTACATGCCACTAAATTCAATGAATGAAGCTTTGATTGTTCCACAGCAGAAATAAATTCATCCACAACTGATCTACGGTAGTAAAGAGCTCACATTACACTATAAATGGTGCTTTAGCGTTGTAACGCTCAAACGGTAGCAGGCAAATGTAGATTTACTCTTGTCAGTCAATGAAAATGAAAGACACTGGTGGCTTACCTTTGTCTGAAAGTGGTTGTACAACTGCTGTTTAATATTTCAAGCAGAAAATACGTCGCAGATTATCCTCTCACTGTCAGTTTGATGGGTCATCAGCGGGTCATACTTCTTAAAGGGCAAATACCTTTGGAAAGAGAGTTGTAGCTGATCGTTGTCAAAATTTATGTAAATATTTATGTTATCTCCGCAATCAGATAGGTGCAATAAGGATTATGAAATTTACATATGGTCAATTTAAAGCAAATAGAACATAATCTCCCGTCAAATGTAAATGAAATAGAGTATGTTAGTCATGACCCCAACCAAACCAAAGCAAATCACACACAAACAGACTCACACATTCGCACATATCAACAACAATATTGTCATCAGTATTTACAGGCAGAGATACACCTTCTACAGTTTGCTAACAAAATTAGAAGATTACATTAAGTGTTCATTTTGTTCCAGATCGACGCATGTGTACAGAGATCGATTAGAGTGAAAAAACGGTAAAACTTCATTTCTGAGTTATATCATAATAGTTTCTTATGTCATGGAATTAGTCGAATGTGACCTTTTGATAACTAATAAGGGGCTGTGGACAATTAAATGATTCTCATGACAAAGGAAATCCATTGTCTCACCCCCTTCACTCTCCTCCCCGCAACGACTTTACGAAGATATGAAGAATGTGTGACATGACAACTTTCCCCACACAGACTTAGACGGGGTGGCTGTGTCCAATCTCTATTGAAATTGGTCTCAGCCACCCGTCTATTAAAATTCATGAGTTTACTTTTCTTGTTTACGTACATACCTATATCAGATGGAAATCTGAGGATTTGCGATTACATCAGGTTGACAACCCCCCACACAAGAGCAATGAATGTAAAAAGTGTGAAAGAGGCTCCCACCTAACTATCCAAATGTTTTGTGTCGAGTTTGTGTTTGATTCGTTTCAAAAATGTGCTCCTACATTCTTATCCGATTGTTTGTGTTAACAAAAATGTTTGTTTCGCCTCGGATATTTGTAGGGAAGTTTGGATCAGTGTGTACGGTAATGTTTTGTTTGTGTGGGGAAACTTATGGCGAGACGCAGCCGGACCTATTGTGTTACAGAGTTGATAGAGTGGCCCTTTGACGCTTGCGTTTCGAAACCGAGTGTGGTTTCTCATCAGTCGCAGTGTAGATTCTTTCCTTAGTTGTGCATTTTAATGGTCTTTGCTCTTCGAGTAGCGAGGCAAGTATATTAATGTTTGGGTCTCGTTGTGAGTCCGTTTGGTGGTTCAGTTTGTTTGTTCTATGTTTCTTTACTTCAGTAAATTTTGTTTTGAATAGTGTGTCTTTTAGAATTTTGCCGAGGTTTGTGATTTTTAGGCAATAATACCACTGCGGGGTACGGATTTTATGTTTTCTGTGATCAAGATACTTACAAGTATCATGATCGATGTGTTTGTTCTCGTACATTTTGTTTAATAGTTCGTGTACTTTGTTTACTGTTTGTTCTGTGTCGTCACTGGCTAGTTGTGTATAATACTTAGTGTTGCGTAATTGCCTTTCGCATTCGTGTACGTAATCTTTTGTGTTGACAAAGACAAAACCCGACCCTTGTCAAGGTTTTTTATGGTAATTTGTCTACTGTTTGCAAGCTGGTTTATCGCGATTCTTTGGGCACGCGACATGTTTTGTTCCTTGTTTGAAAGGGTATCTCTAGAAGTGCGAGTTTAGCAGCTTCAGATAGCTTTCAGGTTTTTGTATTTTTGCTGTTCGTGGAGTCAAATTTGACTTTTCTTTGAATTGGTGTTGTTGCGATTGTTCGTGTCTCATGATGTCTCCGGTGTTTGGCTTAATTGCTAATGAAACTTTTTAAGTTTCCAAGTCAACTATCCAAGCATTTTAAGAGGGGTGATCAAAAAGGCCAGAACAGCCATTTTGACCAACCGGGTTCAAGAACCCGGGAAAGGTGTTTAAAGTGTGCGATAGATGTGTTTACGACATAAACATTACGAACAGTAGATTAAGATAGGTATGAATAATCCAAACTGCCCAGTTTCTGTGTGGGGAACAAGTTGGAATGTGTAGCGAAGTGCCGAAAAGAAAGGCTCCAAAATCGGCGGTTTTCCGCGATTTATTTTATTTTCCTCGAACTTTTCTTTGAACAACTGTCATTCCCGGTCGGCATTATCACTAGGTAACAAATATGGCCGCGTTTAGGTTAATGCATGTTTAATTCTCAAACACCGTGGCGTCGAAGTAGCAAAACAGTTTTTTTGCGTTTTTCTCGAATTCAATGTGTGAATGAGGTAGCCTTCTTTGGCACCTCGTCAATCGCAAACACAAACACTAGCTGCTTGAAATTCACACTGTCCATTGGTAACGTAATGAACTCAAAATCGGTGTCTGGGATTTCCTTTATATGCTTTTGTTTTTTTGTTATGCGCTCTTGAAGGTGTTAGACTAAGGTGCTTTTCAATGAATTGTAATTTTCACGCCATATAATTTGAATGGAGCCGCCGAGTAAAAATCGCTACACATGTTTTTAAGGATATTGTCAAGGCTTGTCAATGAACAAATTTCAACCGGAAAGCTTGCAGCGTGCTCGTGAAATGGGGGAAAAACCGTTTTTCGAAGGCTCAGCAAAACGCTTGTCACGTGACTCTTATGCAAAAAATGACCATGTACTGTGGTTGGTCGGATAGCTCTATATTAGGGCTTTCAGAAATATAAACTTTATTGGGGGTTTGTGACTTCTTCAATTGAGAAAAAATAAAAATCTGAAAGTTGGTAAAAGGTATTTATCATGGTTAACAGATCATCGTAGCGATCGTACATGCGAGAGAGCGTGCAGTTCTATTGCACTAGTTGGCTTTGCAGTAAGAATAGTTATTTTCCCATTGCAAATTGAGTATTGACGCATAAGAACTCCTGAGCATATAGAATTATGATATTGAAATGAATATTCGAAATACTGACAACCCAATATTCTGTCAAAATCATTGTCCATACTTCACTTCATATATAACAAATTATATCGACGTACGAATTCCCGAATCGTTCTTCTTTATTTCCTTCTTTTCTACTTTATCTTGTCTTTACCATCACAATGGGCATAAATAAAGTGCACTTTTTCTCACATGCGTATGTCTGTCATAAGTTATCTTACACCTTCTACTATCTTCATTTTCAGAAGGCAAGCAAGAGATAGCATATCGCCCTAGAGAAGAGCCTGAATTTGGCAGGCATAAAGGTATTTTGACCCACTACAACTCGCTTCCATTTTTGTTTCCTGTGATCACTGTAATTTAAAAGTCTTCCAATAGTGTCAGTTTTATGTGACGTTTTTGTAATCTGAGATATTTCCACAGAAATGAAGTCCATGATTCAATATATTCATTTAAAGAATATTTTATAACTCAGTTAATAAGCTTATCAGCTTTGAAATACAGTATAGCCCGGGCCATGGCTAATGAACCTTTCTACTTTTCGACTAGTAAATTGACAGACGAACTTATTTTTCAAGCGAGGAAGCATACAGGTATACTTCGCTAGTTTTGCTTAACGGTGAAACTGTGATTTTCCCTATTCATATATGATATACCAACAACAAATACACCCGAACCACACGCTAAATGAACGGAACATCACAAATACTTAGGAAGAAATATGTTTTCATGAATTACATCACAGGTGTTATTCCTTGACACAACTTTTCAACACACTTCAGAAGCAGCTCAGAGAAGATGACATGTTCAATATGATTGATCTGCTGAAACCGAGGCAAATCAATCCAAGTGATGAGCATAAGTTGAAGAAACCCTTTGACGTCTTTCACTTGCTACTTGAGCGAAAGTTTATCTCCGAAACGAATCTTGACTTGCTCAAACAAGTATTTACCCAGATGGACAGACAACCATTGGTGGATCTTATCGATAAATATCTTCAAGGAAATAATTCTGTTACCTCTTCAGAAGACTCTGTGGCGGACAGAAAGCCATCCAGGCGTTGGAATTGTTGTTTGTGTTAGACAGTTGTAATTCATACTGTATGATAGATTTCCGTGATACGTTGTTGTTCGTTTCGGCTCAATCGTTCCCAATAAAGATGTGCTTTTATACGGATAACACTATCGTTACGGTACATTTATCTTTGTCTGAACGATTAAACCCTTGATTAATATTTGAATGCAGGCACTGGAGTGATTTTTTTTCATAAAAAGATTAAGTTGAAAGGTAATGAACTGATGCATGTATTGGCTACTGGTTGTTAATTAAAGGGACTCCAGTTGACTTTGATGCGAATCTGTATGTTGATGTTTTCCTAATTGTCCGGTTTGTGCACCATAACATTCTTGAAATTTTGTAATGATATACTATATCTTGTCATCGTACATTATATATCTATTATTCTTGGTTTTGAATTGCACTAGCTCCAAAAGCTTTCTCTAAGTATCTTTGATTTCTGTTCGTATCTCACTCTCATCGATGTTTTTTTCATGCACGACAGTCACCTTTCAAGACGCATCTTCATGTCAAACAGTGATATTGGATTTTATCAAGTTGATTAATGATAATTCAAAATGTTATATGCTTAACTTGGATTACTAATGAAGCAGTAACTTAAGTACAGTAGACATGTACGTTGGTCAATATAGGCAGTCTTCCTTTCAACTGGTTGTGCAGGAACTTTGTCAATATCGTATCAATCATTTCAGAGCGATATGGTGGAAGGATTACATAATATAGCGAAATGTCAATGAATTTTAGAAATGTAAGTCTCAAAATGTACTATAACATTACACGACATTCTATAATTCCATGGACCATTTCATTTCTTAACTCTGTAGATATCGTACTAGCTTATCAGTTCCGTATTCGGTATGGTCTATTTTTCACAGTAAACCGAACACAGTAATTCTATAACAGTCTATGTTATATAATAGATTATCAATTTTTTTTATATTATCAGTATTTGCTTCGATTCCGCGCAGTCAAGTCGAGTCCAAAAATGACCGTTTATAGGTGTAAGGATACTCTGTGTTTTCATGTATAAGGTTTTTCGTGTTTTGGTTTATGTTTATTATTGTCTAAATTACCTTAGAGTTAAGTTGACGAATACCAGAGTTCTGTAGTAACAATAATAGTTTTTTGATCATCAGTCTAAATTCAAGTGTGTAAGCTACCGTATAATCCGATTATCACTTATTAGAAAACCAATGATATGCTTACTGGGCTCTTTTTCAAATTATAATTTTTACGTGCCCAGTCTAATATGAATAAGAAGAAAGTTTTCAAATGTTGATACCTGATTTCTCGGTTTAACGATGGATTTGTGGTCCGCAATAATTGTAAAGATGAGGAATTATATGGATTAAGTTGATTGTAGTTTGAGTATAAATGTATGTGGTATTAGTTCGACATGATTTGTTGGAACACAAGTGTATTTGCGTTTTCTAGATTATTTAGCCAGGTGTTTAGTTGTGTTGACGTGTTTCTCGTATTAAAACATTTAACCATTTTACTTGTCGATAGAGGTATATAAATTCAAACGACTATTTGGTTTGACTACTCAGAGAAATCATCATTGCAAGAAATCATAGTTTAACGAAGTTTACTGACACCACATTCTCTTCATTCCTTTCAAATATTCAGATAACTAATTGAGTCACTGTCCAGTACTTTTAAACAAGATGTAGTATATGTCCCCATTTTACTGGTATTAGTTGAGTTTACAGTTGTTATGTCCGATATGGTGCATTTCAAAATAGTCATTTAACGTCATCTCAAGTATGCACCTAGAAAATAAAAACACGATTGGAACTAATTTTGGATAAATGGATGGTGAAGTAATGTCGATTACACCTGCAAATGTAAGCCCGTCTACTTTTCTTTTTAAGTTACACACTTGCTTTTATGAGTAATTTGTGATATCGCAATATTCAGCCCAAGGGCACCCAACGCTTTTGAGAAATCTGAAAACATCAAAAGATCCAATTATCCCAAATTGTTCCCATCGTGTTTAAATGTAATCTGTTGTTTCATCAGTAAAAGACTGAAATTAATAGATACCTTATAGTGACAATTAAAGGAAAACTGAAAATAAATATAGAAAATTTCCGGTGTCCATGTGTTAGTCAAAAACGCTTCACTGGTAGCTTAAATCAAGTCCAATGTTACCACAGATTCCGAACTAGCGTAACATTCGAAAGATAGGACAACGTCTTTTGGTGTAAATTTCCACCACGAAAACTAGGCTGTATTTAATAAAAGTTGCAGTGGTAAATCGTCTCCTTTCTTACCGTGTATAGTACGGCTACCGAGGAGGAACATGAAATCATTTTTTAATAGCTACTCAAATTGATAATTCTTCTAGCTGTCACTTTTATTTTGATATTAAATTTGCATTTCCATTTGCGACTTTATTATCCATTTCATAATTTAATTCATATTAATGGCGATTTCGACGTTAAGTTTACTGGAAATTTGAATTTCGTGATGAAGTTAGAACCATTTCATTTTTCAAAAGAAAGTCATTTTCGGTCACAATTGAATTTCAATTTGGATGTTCTTCTCAAAATTAAAAAAAAAATGCTTTGATTTTGATTTCTAATAGCAAAATGAAATTCATATTCGTTCAATTTCAATTTGATTTTGTGCTGACTTTCAAGAGTAAAGTCATTTTCTTTTTACGTTTCATTCTGACTTGCATTTTGATTTTGGGTTTCAAACTTGTGGTGTTGACAATTCTTCTAATATTAAATGGCACTTCCATTGTGACTTTATTACCCTTTCCATAATTAAATTCACCTTTTCCTTTACATTTCGACTTTCATTTTAAAGTTAGAACCATTTTGATTTTTCAAAATGAAAGTCATTGTCATTCCAAGTTTATTTCAATCTTGCAGGTTTTTTCGCTGTATTTTTCAGTTTGATTTCGATTTGTAACGGCAAAAAAAAAAATCATTTTTGTTTAAATTTTCATTTTAATTTTGGTCTGATTTTCAAGAATAAAGTCTTTTCATTAAATCTTCGTTCTGATTTTCATATGATGTTTTAGTTAAAATATTACAGTCATTTTCGTATTCATTTTCTCTCTAATTTTCATTTTGATCTACTAGTATGTTCTGATTTCATTTATAGTTTTGTTTCTAAAATTAAATGAACCCCAATTTGATTAACACTTAGATTTTAACTTTCGTGTGTGTTTTCATTTTATTGTTCATTTAAAATCAAACTACTTTTCAACGTTTTTTACAATTTGCATATGTTACTATCACACGATATCGTTGACCCAATGATCAGACTGGGAAAGTTAACAGTGAGAATTTAATGGTGAAAGTTTGGCCAGCGCGTTGTGTTCCTACTACATTAGGTGTTTCAATACCATGTCCTGGTAACCGCAGCTAGGGAGGACGATGACAGGAACGAGGGCATGTGCCGCCGTTGAAGCACTGCGCACGTCTGTAACATTGAAGCGTAGTCCGTGAACGTAAAACAATGCGGATAATGTTGAATACTTAGCAGTAAACCAAGCTAATAGGTGTCACCTTTCGGAATATTGGCCTGTCCTCACAGTCGATGGAGCATCCCTCACTCAAATTTCAGAGAGTTACGTGTGACACAGCAGGAATCTACGCCACTGAGAATGAAAATGAAACGAAATCACGCAGGCAAATTTGGTCGGTCTCTTACCCAACCATATTTACCACCCCAGAACTGAGGAGTACTGATATTTTCACATGCATGACAACTTTTCCCCACACAGACTTAGACGGGGTGGCTGTGACCAATCTTGAATGAAATTGGTCTTAGCCACCCCGTCTATTAAAATTCATGAGTTTACTTTTCTTGTGTACGTACATACTTATATCAGATGGAAATCTGAGGATTTGCGATTACATCAGGTTGAGAACCCCCCACACGAGAGCAATGAATTAAAATTACTCTTTACAAAGCATGCGGACAAATTTGTTGGTTCCACACATGTCACTTACTCTTTACAAAGCATGACAAATTAGTTGGTTCCACACATGTCACTACAAATACAACACTAACGTTCATTGGAAAGGGACAATTTGAAGCCGCCTATTAAAGCTCGTGCCCGTGTGCAGTGATATTTTGTCGGTAACGCTGTGAATGAAACATGCACACAGCGGCCCACACAACATCGTAAGCTTACTATCGTGGTATTTGTACGTGCGTGGTACGTCCGTGATCGTATTTGAGTGCATAAGTTACCGCAGGCTACCACTACCAGTAACTCGCGGTTACTTGAAAAGCCGAGGGTAGCCTAAACTGAATTTTCCTGTAAACGTCTTAATTTTTCTTAAAGTACATCACAGCAACTGGACTGCGAGTCTCCTCTTTGAAAATACATTCGCATTTACTCAATAAAAATATATAGGTGAGTGACAAGGTTTTGAGAGGGTGTGCAACGTGCAACGTAGAAGAAGCTGCCCCAAGGCACCGTGTAATTTGTCTACTGTTTGCAAGCTGGTTTATCGCGATTCTTTGGGCACGCGACATGACATGTTTTGTTTTCTTGTTTGAAAGGGTATCTCTAGAAGGCGAGTTTAGCAGCTTCAGATAGCTTTCAGGTTTTTGTATTTTGTGCTGTTCATAAAATGTGACTACGCTACATCATGAGACACAAACAATCGCAACAACACCAATTCAAAGAAAAGTCAAATTGGACTCCACGAACAGCAAAAACTACAAAAACCTGAAAGCTATCTGAAGCTGCTTTACTCTCACTTCTAGAGATACCCTTTAAAACAAGGTGTTACTTTGAACACATGGACCAGGACACGTGTGGGAACGTGAAATGACCGCGACGTCGATGATTGCGGTGTCCGGAAAGAAAGAAAAAAAGAAGTACGCGATACACAGCTCATTAAATTTAGCTAGCATTCGTTCATACACAAATAAATATATATATATATATATATTGCCTGAATATATATATATGGGTTTATGCCCGAGAGCAGGTGACAATTTGCTCGACGCCAGGAGGGCAAATTGTCTCCTGCTGCGAGAGCACACAAACCCATGTATTCAGGCAATAATATTTTTATTACATGCCTTTTCACAGTTAATGCTATATGACATTTAATTACATACAGGCCACATTCAAACGATTCTACAATTATTGACAAGCATTAAACCGATTTTAACGAAAATCAAAATAGAAATGCGCGCATAGATATTTTACATCTAGCGTTAAGCGTCTACTTTGACGTCGAAAATGTCGAAGGGCTTCACTGGACCGGGTAACCATGGAAACCGGTCAGTACATCGTTCACCGGCCCGCCAACTCCCCGGATGTTCCTATTCAAATTAAAGCACTGATTTGCACTCACATTGAGGCATGTAATAAACGCTAAATATACAGCAGTTCACGTCACCATGATCAGAGAAAGGGCCTAAATATCAAATATATACTCAGCACAGCGTTATGTCGCTGTAAAACATTTTATGCAAGTCTTGGATCACAAAATTAGATTTAGAGAGAAAAATAGAATACAGCTTTAATGAAGTATAATTACAATACAATGCTCAATACAGTATATCGTTGGCAAATCTTCATATCACAGAGGAAAGTACTGATAAAATGATTCTCTCTTGTTGCACGTTCAATTTTCTCGAAGCATTTTCATTTCGCTCACTTCGGTATTCGTCGTTGGCGGCACAGTGCATGTGCTTACTCGGAAAGTGCCGACCTTAAAACATACACATACTTCACAATTTGTCGATAGTAAACACGTCATTACATTGAACAAAGCTAACTTGATGAACAACAGATCAGAAGGTGTTTTTCCCTCTCGGTTACGATTCCTTTAGAAGAAAATTTGCATTTTGAATGATAGAGTCATCGAAAAGTTAATGAAGTATCTTGGAAATATATTAGCAGCAAGTAATTGGAAGACGAAATTTGCATTTTGAATGATAGAGTCGGTACAAAGTTAAATAGATGATGTCTATAAATGTGTCGAGTTATGTCATTAGTTGACAAGAATGCAACAATAGTTGATGACACTGAACTTCAGATTGGAAAGTGAAAGTTAGTTAGCTATCACATAAATTACTCTACCGTGACGCCCAATTCAGAAGTGTCCGTGCATTCTTCATTTAGAACACACAAGGTGTCATCACTGTCGGTGTTCGGCGTATGGAAGAAGAAGACGTCATTATTGAGTTCATTACCACCGGGTAAAATCGTGCAAATGACTCAATAAACCGAAGGGTAACTCTTAATCCTCGCGGCATTCTGAAAGATAGCGTCAGATCACGTAGTAAAGAAGTGCACATATTTGATCCAATTTTCGCTAACAGTGTTGAAATTACAAAATTAGATTAAGAGAAAGAATAAACTCATATCATTGTCACTGAATTGTACAAAAATTCGATGTCAAGAAAACCAGGCACAGATAAATCTCCATTGTAGAAGAATGAACATATAATATAATTAGGGTTTGCTTTACCGTACCTTTTAGTTTATTTGATTTTTGTTTTTTCCTCGACTAATATGATGCATAGGCCATACTTTAGGATTGTCCACAGTCTGTGGGTATATATAAATATCAAAACAGTAAATTATATTAAAGCAATTTACTCTGGCAGACCGTCGCGTAGATCGTGGTGCGCCGGCTACCGCGACTTGCCAGCCGTTAAATACCAAGACAAGCCAAGTGACTAGGGCCAGTCTGGTTATGGTGCTGCCGACAGATCATAATCAATGGGTGGTTTGAAAATTTGTTTTTGTCGTTGTGACGACACATGCCTGTGGTTCGATAGGTTCTTTGAAAACGTTTTGAAAGACGTGTTTGCTGTGTTCTTAGACACAATCTGTGTGCACGCTGAGAAACACCGACCTGAAAAAATGAACACACACTTCGCGACTTGTCTACAGTAAACACATCGTTAAATTGAACAAAGCTCACCCGATGAACAACTTCACTCGAAGGTGTTTTTCAGCTAAGTCACATTTTCTTAAGAACACAATTTGCATTTAGAATGATAGGGTCATCACAAAGTTAACGAGATACTGTCTAAAATATATTAGGTTCAGGCTGCGAGAAGGCACACTTTGCATATTGAATTCTCAAGTCATACGCCAGGTTATGTCATTTATTCTGAGTCAGTGATTTCGTCATTAATTATCTTTACGTTTCCAGCCAACTCGCACCCTCCTGACCAAATTGAATAGTTCGTAATCTATACTGTCACTTGATGCAAATATACGAACATTATTGCACGGATAAAACTGAAACAGTTATATCTTTTCTGCTTTCGTTTCTTGCCGACATATAAACACAGTAATCAACAGTGTTTCCGGGGAAATATTGGAAACATTGACTGGTAACTCTTTGTTTGTGTTTAAGACCTCCGGCCCATTGTCTTGTATGAAAATTTGATGTTACAAAAATCACTGTTTAAAACACAAAGACAATTTCATGAATATAACAGAAGTAAGATAAAGCATAGTGCATTATACCTTTGAAACATGAATGCCAGTATTAGAGGTCAAAGGGCATAGCAGAATGACTCAGACACCGCAACAATATCAAGAGAGACTAGAATTCATTTAGATGTCAACAATAGCGTTGCAAGCTGTACAGAATGATTTGTCTTAGCAGAGCTAATACTTCAGACTGACAGAGTGACATACAATATAAATTTTAACAAATTAAAAGCAACAATAAAATTGACATCTTTAACAAGAAATTTAATATGTGGATGGCAGATTTATCTTGCGAACATCATGAAGACGCAGAGACAATTAGATAGACATGCAAAGACAACCATGCAGACGGACAGATTCACTGGCATAGAAATTGAAAGCGACAGCATTAAAATAGACATTGACAGTAATCTTGTGTGTCCAAATAAAAAAAAACAACGCACGTCGAAATGTTTCTGAGACATAACCAGACCTTCCCGTCTCTCTTCTACTGTAAACAAGTCACCTTTAATAATAAAAGAAGGACATTGCATGGATTGTCGCCTTTTACGTAAGCATTTCGTAACAAGCATGATAATCTTTAATTCCAAGTCTTGACAAATTCATTTACAGTCCGTCCAGTCGACAATGATACCAAGCAATCTGTCTTTCACGTGTTTCTCTCATTATGCATGCCAGTGGCACTTGTTGGCTTTAATTGGGTCTCCGCTGGTGTCGAATTTACTTGAAACAGTCTCCACATAGGAAATTTTCGCAGAGCACATAACACGGACTGTGATAATTCCACGCAAGTAATTAGCAGGTAATTGCGAAACTGGTAAATTGACTCAACTTGCCACAGCGCATGCGCTGTTGATCTACCATCGATACCTGGGATGGATTAGTGAAAGCTATCCACAATAACGTCGGTAAACTCAAACGAAATTTTAACAAGGGAGATGTTTTGCTCCTTAAAAAGTAAGAGAAAGAGGATTGCAAAGTCGCTCTGATCTTCTTGTATATGATAATGATAAACTGAATGCCGAAACCAGCGATTCATTTTCTCTTGAAATAAAACACGATTTCCGCCAAAACCGAAAGAGAAAGATATTTGTCAGCGCCCTGGTCGTTGAAGATCAACTGTCTTGACAAATCAAATCGAGCTTCTCCTATGCAGTAATTGGGTGTGAAAATATTTGGCGATACATTCCTACAGGTATATCTTTCACTTGGAAAAGGGTGATTCGGATTAATGCATAAAACAAAGAGATACTGGTAGTTTTTCGATTGCTGCTCAAGGAAAGTGTGCGGACGACGTCGGTGGACAGACATTTGGTTAAAGGAAGAGTCCCATCACGTGACTACACGTCAGCGAAGGGACTGTGGGTAGGATAAAATACATATCAGGTTGTGATGATGGTATACTCGATCATAAATGATTTATTATAGGTGTGTATCAGTCCTTGAGGTCGCGGTATGTAAGTCTTGATAACGTGACGAAAGTTGCAGTATGAAATTGTTGGCCCTTTCATGTCATGTTCCTGTCGCGGCTATTAGATCTAATGCAAAGAAAGCTCAACTGAATAGTTGTTCTTGTCGGATGTAATATGTCTATGACAAACATATTAGTGTCACCAAAGCGGCGCTGTTCGTGCTACTTCCTGAGATAATATTTACTCTTCAGAACGTACATTATTCATTATTTGCTTGTTCATGGTACCTCCCGGTGTCAGTTTCCGTGTCAATTTCCTCGAGACGAGTATTCATTGTGTACAATTCACACAGAACAATTTCATTTGATCTTTAAGTATTTGAGTCTCAGAGGAGACAGTGCTGCGAATGTTTTAAACAAATTAAAAAAACAGAGATAAAGCATGTCATAGTTGGATCAATTTATGTGCAAATCACATTATTGTAACTTATTTTTTATTATCAACAAATAAAAGAAATAACTACCATTGGTATGTTTATTCAAATGTGGAAAAGCAATATCATTTCAATTTCATATTTTCCTTAATTGGATTGACATTATGTTAACTTTCTTCATCACAGTATCTCCAAATTATCCTCTACTGCAAAATTATGGCAACATAGAAAACCCCTTATTATGATTCTGATACTCTGACGGAATCAGAGCAAACTTTGACCATGACCGTAAAGCTGACTTCAAATGCGCAGTTTCTCCTTGTCACATGTATCCCATGTAAGCGTGTCCTTGAAACTCTATTGGAAGCTCGACGTTTGTTTGTTTGCAACTCAAATCTGTGAACAACTTGCTGCTCATTCTTCAGTATTGAGAGTTTGGGATGATAACCCGTCGTGTTGCTGTGAGGGAAATAGATTAATTGTTACACGTGTGTGAAAGATGTAACATGGTCATAAAATAAAGATAGTTCTACTCCTAGTTGGAATTCGTGCGCTTTCGTTGAGGAAAGATGTCAAACCCGGATTTTTCAGCTACAAGGGTACCAGTAATAGATCCCCATTTCATGGACACGTATTTTACTTTGACAGGTAATGGGATCTCATCAATGACACCAAAACATGCGCCCTGATCAAAAGCTTTCCTTTTATATAATCAAGACGATAGGCGTATGCGAGCGTTTTGGTGTGCGTCTACAGTTCTCGCATAGCGTACCGAAGTATACCTCAGTTCTGTTCACGATTACGTGACGTAAGACACAAGGCTAAATATAGCATGGTCGTTACATAAACGAGTGCAGTATCTCTTTTTTAAAGTCGACGAACTAAGAATTTGATTGGCCTTTACAAAGGCCGATAATTATATGTGCGTGTCTTTCTGGTGAACGAAACTAAAGTTTATATTACGCCGGAAAATCAACTTAGTATGTGGGTGAAGTTCGCTGTGGAGGTACAATGCTGGATTTTAATGAACAAGATTTGGCGCGAACTTTGAACTTTCACTTACACTTAAGTAACAATGACGTCTGTAAAGGCAGTCCTTTTGAAACCCCGATGGTTATACAACTTCTTCAACGGAGCGATTTACACAATCAGAGCTGGCCAATTGGTCATAGACAGCGGTTATTACTAGACCCATGATGACGGTTTATTCCAAACATTTCTTTGAATTTGGCAATTATTACTCTGAGGCACTGCCATGATAATTACAGTGACTTGAAAAACGTTAAAATCTTTTTCAAATTCATCATCTCATGGTAAGGGAGCGTTCAGTTATTATGGCCGGGGGTGGGCCGGCAAAATCCAGGGGGGGGGGTCACCTCCAATTTGAAAACTGCAAAGGGGGGGGGGGTCATGTATTTTTCAAACAGCTCAGAGGGGGGTCACTTAGTTTTTATAAGTATCCGTCCCGTCAAAAAGCAGGTTCAGTGTTCGTTCAGAAATATTCTGTGAGATAAAAATGATTGATTGCATGATTTCATTCTCTGAAGTTATTCACCTGTAAATCTGAACAAAAGTATAATTATCTGTCACATGAACATCTTAACTTGACAACTCTGAGGCTTGTCTTATTGTAAATCAAGCTCACTGCACTGATGGCGATGAACAATTCCTATTACTTACATAATTATAGCAAGTTTTGTCAGGGAAATTATTTAACAGTTACCTGTACTGAGACTACTAGTACCATGAAAAGTTGATAATACTTTTAGGTGAAATTCCAATATCATAATTGTTGTCCACATCTGAACTTTTAAATACCCTATTTGAATCAAGTTCATTTGTATCAATTATCAAACACCTATAAAAGCACAAATTAATTTAGTTTAGCATTGTAAAAAATTCATCTTAGTTTTCTCATAGACTCCATGTATAGTGAATCAACATTTCGGTGAAATTCCAAAATCCAATTTCTTGCACACATATCAACCATTAACCATCCTAGGCTAACTAAGTACTTTAAAATGAATTATCAAATGTCTATAAATACACAGATTTTGATAGTTTTGTATTGGAAAAAAATTATTCATTTTCTCATAGACTCCCATGTAAAGTGAATCTACATTTTGGTATAATTCCAAAATCCAATTTCTGGCAAACACATCCATTTGTTACCACCCTAATCTAATCAAGTACATTGATATCAATAATCGAGAGTACATAAATACATGGGTTTACCTATTTTTGTATGGAAAAAATTATTCATACTTTCCTCATAGACTCCCATGTATAGTGGATGAACATTTTCAGTGAAGTTCCATAATCAGATTTCTTGTACACATAATATGCACCTTTAACCATCATATTCTAATCAAGTAAAATAATGTTAATTATTGAAAATCTGTATATGCACAAGTATACCAAGTTTTTCATTGGAAAAAAATTATTCACAAATTTTATATATCATTGACTCCCATGAATAGTGGATGAACATTTTTGGTGAAATTCTAAGGTCAAACTTTTTGTCTGCATGCCAGTTGTAACAACCCTATTTCATTTAAGTACATTTATGTAAATTATCAAATATCTATAAATGCAAAGATATAGTTTGCATTGAAAAAGTATTACATAGATTTCTCATACATGTATGAGAAAATATATGTATACCATGTATGGTGAATCAACATTATCAACAGCTGATTTTTAATTAAATCCAAATATCAAAATTTTGTACACACACGCTTGCGCAAAAATATTGCGATCCACCAGTAATTTCTGTCCAACCCCTTTGAGGGGTAATTTCAAAATTATAGCAAGATAGAAGGGGAAATCTGATTATTAACACCTTTTGAGTTTTGTATTAAAGGAAGGTCATTTGAAAAAATCTATACTCTTTTTGGGGGGATTCTATTGCTCCATACCCCCAAGGTGTTTGTGAGTGCAGCTTTACTCAAGCAATGTGGGGGGGGGGGGGGTCATGAAATTTTTGTCATCTTGAAAGGGGGGGGGTCATCAATTTTTTGGTACAATGGGTAGGGGGGTTCACTTATTTTGACTGATGCGCAGGAAGAATTTGCCGGCCCACCCCCGGCCATAATAACTGAACGCTCCCTAAGGGTAGATTGCGGTGTCATTTGTACAGTGACTGGCATAAATCTTGTGTTTTTCTGAGATGTATAATTTGAGTGTGGGAAAACGAGAAAGTGTAATCAGTTGGTGGCGGGAGGAACCAGTTACGGTAAAATACTACATTTGTCAGCCAGTAAAACCCTGTAGGCTAAGGGCCAGAGTTTTTACAAAAGTGGGAATTAGTGAGCATATTTGCATGTGATGGTATTTGACACAGTGTATTGGTTTTTGTCTTTGAAAATGAAATGTTCGAAAAAAGACATTCCACACACATGCCTGTGCTTCCACACACATGCCTTGTCTATGTGTCGTTTGTCATTGGCTTGGCTTATGATAAAAGGAGTAACCACAGCGATTGACTGATTTAACGACTCCGTCGCATGTTAATGATCCACCCCCGTGACTGCCCGTGTGCCGGCCGTTGTTACCATGCGAAGGCGCGTGCCATGGTCTAATATATACTTTGGGCAGTGAAAAAAAGACTTATTCAACCTGTCTAAATAGTACTAGTGTAATAAGCCATACAACAGTAGGCGCCTTCAAACCAACGCTTCAATGGTTTCCATTGAAAAGCACTCGACCGGAACCACTTTCACTTCCGACTTTGTACTCCCATGAATGACCAGCCACGATCCATTCCTAACTTTCCCACGGGCCTTCGCGGAAATTTGAATTGTTCCGAAGAAAGGTAGAAGGAAAAGAAAAAAATAATCCACTCCCGTAAGCAGGTGCTGCTTTAAGGAATTTTAAGACGTTAGTGTGACTGGTCACGTGGTACTTGAATCAAACGTAACGAAGTATGTATAAACAAGTTGGCGGGAAGTTTGAAAAATAACGAACTTAAAGTGTTTGTGTGTTCTACATTCAATTATCTCAATGTGGTTACTTAAGAAACATTTCCTACCTGTAAATTCCTCCATTTTACGATTTCATTGGATCTCTCACGTCACAACCGACCAATATCCTCATTAATGTAAAGCATTCCACGTGGTCATTCTTACCACACAAAGTACTGAATCTTGAAAAAAGAATTTTGGTCACTTCTGACCGAAGCGAAGAAATCATCAACAAAAGAACAAACTAATAAATATTATGATATAAATGTAAGAGAGAGAGAGAGAGAGAGAGAGAGAGAGAGAGAGAGAGAGAGAGAGAGAGAGAGGAGAGAGAGAGAGAGAGAGAGAGAGAGAGAGAGAGAGAGAGACAGACAGACAGACAGACAGACAGACAGACAGACGGACGGACGGGAGTACAAAAGCTGTTGCAGGGAATACATTTACAAATGTCACGTTTTACGAAACGTTACGGAACGAAACGTTACCATCTCAAAAAAGACAGTTTCAAGTCCCTTTGATGTTTTCGAAACGTGATCGACATCAATATAATCTGGACACAGTATATTTTTGTTTTCAGGTCGTAAATAAAACTTTTTGCTGATCGCCGTACTCCAGTCAGTAAATCTGTTAAATAGCCATTTATTCTGTTACTAGATACCATTTCGGAGCAGAAACCGTGGAAAAAAGAGGAGAAAAAATAAGTCACAGAATGAGAGATCTCCAAATCAAACCAACAGCCTCTACACAAACCCAACTTGTAGATAAGCCTCAGCTCTTGGCATTTTGTGTAGGTGGCGGTATTACAAATGACGTAATATATTACACATTCATAGACACAGTGGAGAGACTATGACAGAATATCTTTAGAACAACGAGGATTTCACGATTGTTAACGGCAAATGCCACCTCAGAGTGGCCAACCATTGATGATTCCTGTCAACGCTGATTATGTCACCGTCTCACTTTCTTCAAATTTAAAGTGTTCACGATGTTCACTTTGGCCATCTCTTCTACCACTTTATGCACATACCTGTCCCTCTACCTTGATTTAGTGGCGTGATACCTCGATACCTCGATTTTTCTCGTCCTTGTCTACACTATTTCATGGTTTCAACTGACCATCTGGCCATGGACAGCGTAGAAAGTGTTTTTTAATTAATATACACCATATTTCCCGTTGTACTGTTTCCACTACAACTTCAGGCGACACAAATACAGTACAATGGTTTTTAACGATTGTAGCTGCAATTTGTACAACGATTGTCCAAGATATCCAACCTGTCCGAAACAAGTTACCCACATACTCTGTTATGATTCCCAAGCGGCAGAGTATCGGAATGTGGTGTCTTTGAAAGCGATCCTGATTATACGGTGACGTCGTGTCCTACTTTTGAGATCCACTGAGAACATAACGGATGAATAGGCTGTGTGCAGGTCCATTGTGATATGCTATACTGGAGTACGCAATCCCTTCAATAGCTCCTGTTATTTTGAATGGTTTAACCACATTGTTGAGAACAATGCGGACCCCACGCGGTTTCCGGTGGTCGGATGAAAAGCGGGGCACCGTCAAGAGTTCAACGATATACTAATAAACGAAATGGTGACGTGAACGGTGCTGTTAAATTCACGGTCGCAATTCGATTTCGTCGCAAAATCGTGAGCAAAATCTCAACCAGGCCGATGTAATTCAAAAACAGCGAATTTAATCGACTCCACTTTCTCAGACTGTTCAATATGTCCGACTTCCGCACAAGGATAACGTCGACATTTTCCGCCGTCCAAAAACTTTGTATAATAACGATTATTCTACCTTTGGATAGTGTAACTGTGGTATCATCTTCGCACCGCATGGCAGGCATTGGTTGGATCAGCCACTGTCGGTGAACCCCATGCACGTGTAGAACAGTACGGAGCCCGCATTCTTCAAGTTTCGTCGCTTTGGAGTGAAATGTTTACGGATGGCGAGTTAGAAATCTTGTTTTTTAAACATTATAATAAGTTTTGATATATTTTAAAGTATAGGCTCTGGTAGAGAAAGTTTCACAGACTACTTTTTTTACTTGACCGATTTCTTTACGTCGGATAATTTACGGCAGTGGCACGTGCTTCTCTCCTCAACGGTCATAAACGACGAAACTAAAAGACCATCAAACAATGAATGAAAAGTAGAAATGTGTTCTTTATCTTTGAAGTACGAGGACCTTTCAAGACTGACTAGCATAAATTTTATCACTCTCGAATTACAATAACTCCCTTATCCCAACCGGAACCTTTTGAACGGGTTGATATACTCTAGCTGATCTTTATTTTCAAATGGTACGACTTAATGATCGTACTTGTAGATTTGGATTGCTTTCTCAGTGGCTAGTCAGATCTATTCAACATAAATCATCTGTTACTACAGACTACTACTGAGACCGTAGCACAACGGTACTTCCCAAACCTATAAATGAGAGAAAAGACATAAGCAAACGTTAGATCTGTCGAGAAGATTACAAAATTCATGAGACTTAAGTTATAGCTAAAGACAGATACTAGTATTATATATGTGAAGTAAGTTTTGTTATTGTTCATATATATATATATATTATATATATATAATATTATATATATATATATATATATATATATATATATTCAATTTTATACAATGTACCCTCCCGGTAATCACCATAATGGCTTTATGGCAACCTCTGAACTTTGGCACAGAGAGTACGGTTACACATTGTTGAGGATTGAAAATATGGACTCACCAGAGTGCTCTAACGGCAATACATACCATGAGCGAAGCATAGTGCCAACAGTGAACGCCCCTTATATTACGCAAGAGGCTGCCCAACAATCTCAGAGTGCTCTAACTACTATTAAAAACTATCTACTGTTGATTGACCAATCAGAGTGCTCAATTCAGGGTGTTTTATTTACTCATAAAGCCTTGGTCACCAAATTCCAGAAACGAATGACAGCGCCGTAGTAAAGTACTGTCCAATCAAAAGTGAACATGTCATATTCTGTAGACATCTGGTACGTTTTAATATTCAAATTTGGTAACACAGCGGAAACCAGCTGCAACACAAAATCTGCTGTGCCCTAGGGCATTTATATAATGTGCCCTGGGGCATTTATAGGAGTTCCATTACATTGGAAGGCTATTTCACAAATAAGTTTTAATTCATATCCTAAACATGTTACATTGACAAAGGGGACGGTTGACGTAAAAACATTGAAAACAAAAATATATCAGTTAGGGGCGATAGTTTTTAAGTCGGATAAAACCCTCGTACTCGGGCTCTTCTGGTATAAAGTCCAACCCTACGATAAAATGTCTCGGCCTGCGGCCTCGACATTTTATCGTTGGTTGACTTTATATACCAGAAGAGCCCTCGTACTCGGGCTTTATCCTATACTTAAAGCAGTGAGCGAAATATATATATATATATATATATATATATATATATATATATATATATATATATTATATATATATATATATATATATATCCAAATTAAATAAAAAAGCGACACCCCCCCCCCCCCCCAATCACTTCTCAGAACCAAACAGGTCAATTAAACAGAACGCCAAATTTCACCCTAATTGCGGGCTTTATGTCAAATGTTTACTGTATGTCTGCAAACCAAGTGCTAAAATAGAAAATAGCTACACTTAAATAAATAACAATTGCGGCTAGAAATGAAATCATTTTGGCCAAGTCTTAGATTTTGTTCTCTGTGCCGTAAGCATGAAGAAAGATATTAAAAAATGATAAATATATGCTATTTTCGTACAAATTTTGAGTCAAATTTTTCAAGAGAAGTGTCAATACGTTTATATTTCTTTTTGTTGAAATGTAGAAGTCAGAGTTGGCGTTTGTATCGAAGTCGTACTCGTATCTGTTGTCATTACGCAGACCACAGAGAGAATATAATGAAAGTTCCGTTCAATGACCAACTTTATTTATATCTGAGCATTTTAAACAATTCTATCCATACACAGGTAAATGTTCTGGGCAATAAATGCTCAACATTATCCCTCCGTCTTGACTTGCGTTTACCCGTGAACAAGGACGATATTTTGAAGTATTCCGCGTACTGCCACTACTCACCTATGAGTAATGCAAGGTTTGGCATGGACCATTTGTCCGTGTCGAGCATTTTTAAACAGTGGCCTGGTCACTTCCGGTCAAAGTCGTAGGGTCCGGGAAAAAAGTTTTCTGTACAGCTCTGTCCAGCGCTTTATCCGCGACGAAGCTCTCATATCACCCGAACCTATCACTTTAACCCAAACGGTATGATATCACATGAAAACCAATCTAAACATATGATCTAAGAAGGCTACATAATTAGTGACTCACATTATAAACTCGATAATTATTAACACATATTTTGGCAACGACGTTCACGATTACGCGTTAGACAATGCGCGTGCCCAAGGCGAGTCTATTTCACTATTTCCTGGTTTCTCTTCGACAGCGACCTGATCATTGAAAACTCAGCTTTTAATCAAAACAACTTTACAAGACTCGTGGAGAAGAAACGAACAATTTAGGAAACACGATAAAAGACAGTAATTATTCTGCTGGCCTCTATCTCTCTCGAAAAAAAAATTCAGTTTTCATCAGGTAAATTTGAATGATGTACGACTCTATGTAGGCCTACATGGAAAATCCAAATCAGTTCTCAACGCCGGCATTTTCTCTACTGACAGCTGTTTGCAAAGTCATTCAACGACAAAGTGTCATCGAGTGAGCCGATGGATCACAATGACGTCAGTTACGTGAACGTGGGTGTAAAGTGGAATGTCATATTGTTCCCGGGGTTCAAAGAAAAAACTGGAATAAACCTAGAACTATGGATTCACTTCGTACTGCGGAACAAATCAATCATTGTGCCGGAGAACGGACGCAGCGATGCGTGGACGTGGTGGGCGTTCATTGGAATGAACGTTGCCTGCCAGCCCGCCCACCGACCACGCATCGTGGTACACGAATAAAAAAACCTGACTAGGAAAAACAGAGTGGCATCCCATAAAAACCGCACATAAATCCCTTTTGAATCTTGAAAAATGAAACGGTTTATTTAATTGATTGCTCGGAGCAAATTCCTGTGAACATATGTAACTTGAATGTGCAGATGGCTCTCTTTGTAACCCGAACTGGGTCAAGTTAGCGTGCAATCTGTAGAGTATTTTTGAGATGCTTTTCCACAATCTCCCATTACTGTCGCATGGGGGCGCAAGACATAATTTGCTACTAGGGAGAGGAAACTACTTGTACGTAAATATCAGTTCAATGTGACACATTTCATTACAGAAACACACTGTCAGTCAATTTTTGAAAGCTTTTTCACATAGAGAAGAATCTCTAATTCAAATTTTCAAAAACAGCAATTGCTAAATTTAGACTAGTCCCCAGTCGCCTGGCTTTTCTCGACAGCTGAGTTACTAGCTGGCCAAGGCGTTCACCCCACGATCTACGCAACAGCCTACCATTAGCGCGTCGGTCTGCTGATGTTTAGTCCTTCAATTTATTATATGTTTTGATACTTATATGCCCACAGACTTGGAGAAAATCTGTTACAAAGTAAGTCGAACAAGCTATGTTCAAAGGTGTGGCCTTGTATCTTAGATTAGTTCTGTGTGTCCATATGTCGTTCTTGGCCTGACCTGAAGTCCTTGATCTTTGCAGCTGAAAATATCGCTCTTAGATTTATACAAATGCGCAAGTATACATGTTAAGTACGATAAAAACATTTCAATTGCTCACATTGCTTTGTCTTTGTGTTCAAAACCAGGCGCATCGTTTATTTTGGGCATTATGATCTTTTGCCTTCCTTTTTGACCACTTTGCATGTTTTAACCGTACAAGTAGCCGTATTTGAACGGCGCGGCTTTGCGCATGCGTTCGTTACCGTCCAACCACCTGTTGATTCTCGTCATTGAAGGATAGAATCGTTGACTGGTGATGCGCGGTTGGATTGTTTCGGATTATCGGATTTTGTATTACTTTAAATGTTTTCATTATTTTGTGGACAAACCAGACTGTAGAACAATAATAATATATTTGGACGGATTAAATGTCTCCAGTCGGCGGTTGTTCTTGGATACGGATAGGTGGCAAGGCATGCTGGACGCCTTTGGTGGGAATTAGCGCCGAAACCTTGTCAGACTACAGTAACGAGTGGTGGACGGCCTGTGTCAGACCAAATTTCAAAAATATGCAAAAGAAAACCTTCAACTTTGGACTTTATCAACAAAAGATAGGCAAAACGAAAACCTGTTGCGTTCTTTCTAAGCTAAAATATTACCGTGCAAATCCAAATGTCTGACGTAAATTGCACAACGCGTGATATTTATAAAGTTATGACTTTCTTGAACTGAATTGGTTTACACACAAACCAAAATTTTAAAAAACAAGGACATGCATCTATCGTTTAGAAACGACCCCATTCATAATTTTTGTGAAAAAATGACAATGATTCAAATTGTGAATATATTTCCGAGATGTAACAAATCCTGTTTCTCTGTTTTCAAACCCCGTCCAGGGATAGAAATACTTTTTTATTTCTTGTGGCAAAAGTTTGCCACCGGATATAAAATCAGGTGGCAATTATGAAAAATCTGGTGGCAGTTTAACACATCATGTGATCGGTATAATAAAACATTTTGTCATTGCCACATACTCATTCTAATTATAAATTCTAGAAGATATGGTGAGTACACGTTACAAAAAGTCAACCCATACTGCAGGCCTCGAAAAATTATTTTCAAACTTACTAACCGTGGGACACGTGAATTTCATTTTTACTTGCCCGAGAGGAAAAATTACTTGCCCTAAATTTCTAATAACTGTCCCAGTAATTTGTAACAGAAAGCAAGAGTTTGGCCATATGAAGTGAATTCAAAGAGGGAAAAAACAGATTCAAACATGAACTACATCTTGTTAAAATGAAGGACTATTACCAAATCTGAAATGTCGCAGAAGAAATGTAAGAATACTTTAGTCTTTTCTGTAGATTTGGCCATCTAGAAAACATCTTTGAATTTGGAATTTTTCCACAACCTAATCCAAATTCAAATCTTTGCATAAGATTAATAAGATTGTGTTACTTTCAGATTTTCTCCATTAAATAATGTCTTTAATTTACAATGTGCATGGCTGGCTGCTGCTCTTTATTATCAAGCTGAGATCACAGACAACTGCTCTGCTAGTGTTTATCTGCCAATGCATACGCACATGTACATTTGCAAGCCTTTTACCTGTTTACATGTTTGCTCACTGAGCACAGCAGTCTTTCAAAGTTTTATTTTTGATAAATGTATTCGTCAAGAGAGCAGATTCAAGTTTCGTTTTCGTTAGTCTTCAGTGCAGATTTGTTTTCTGTAAGTGAGAGCCGATCCCTAACAACCAAGGTCACGTAATTTGAAACTGTGTGCATCTCACGCAATACGTAGCTGATAATGTGGCCTCCTTGGTCGACTGCATGAGCCTGTTTCGACCATGATGTAAACTTGTACTTTTTCAACTGGGGGTTGATTTACGTTGAACAGTAAGCATTGCCGAGATCCATGGCTTCGAATAAGTTTACATCCATTTACCAAGCACATGGTGCAATTACACTATCGTGCAATTACACTATCGCGTGAAGCCGATCGACTGTCATACGACTCATACACTTGCACAAAGAGAATGGCAACAGACTGTAAAGAGCATACCACTTTACGGCACACATACAAAACAGTGAGTTCACTCCGTGTCGTCAGAGAGAACATATCGCAAAACTCTATTTTTACGACTTTTTGTGTTATACAACAGCAAGAACGATTATTTTGCGATGTCGGGCGGATTTTCAAGGGTTTTCAGAAAAGAACTTCTGAGAGTTGAAGGACTTACAATGATTGTAGGCGTGTACAGACCTAATGAAATACATTTTCAAGCTTGAATTGTCCAGAGCTTAGTTTTCCCGTCGGACGGGAAGCATAAGGCTTACTGATTTTACTTGCCCAAACACTAAATTCACTAGCCACGGGCGTCGGGTGATAGGAATTTTTGAGCTTTGTACTGGCTTATGAATTGCAAGTATTTATTATTATTTAATCCATGCAGGCTGCAGTTTGGCTTTGTTTTCAAAATGTCACAACATGCTTTTATCTTGTGCCGTATAACTGCAAATGCGGCTATCACAGAGGCCAACAGCATGTCCAGTGTACAAAAGCTGCTGTCATCGATATGGAGATTAGCCAATCACAAGTTTGGATTCACGCTATGTTTTCATTCATGCCAAAATGTCGCAATTAGTTTGGAGTTTTTTTTGGCTAATGAGTTTTTCCACCGTTAGACAACACGTGTTCCTTCAGTGTTCCTTCATTCAAGCCGTAGGATCGATGACATGATGACCCAAAATTTAGTGGCAGAAAAATACCACCAGAAAAAGGTTTTGGTGGCAGATTGACAGTTTTTGGTAGCAAATGTCACCATTGCCACCGATTATTTCGATCACTGCCCGTCTCTGTACAAAATCTTCGGAAGATGTTGGCTTTATGACTGAACCTAAAGTCACTATGTAGTTATAGTCGCTGAGGCTGCGATATCGACCTGTTTACCTATCAAAGGTCGGAATTGTTCCAGAAATATCGTCTGACGAAAACACGAAATAAACAGTCTCTGTAATTTATTCAAACACGCTGTACCCTAATCTGTTAATTCTCCAAAACATTGTATAACATAGGATTTTCGACGCTAATCTATTTATCAATGTCCGTCGCATCTCTCAAAGCCGGCGACTTATTACAAGGTGACGTCTTACGCAGGTTTATAGGTTATATGTGTGAATATATTCCACTTTGTTTACAAGTATGTCAATATTGAAAACACATTTTTGAATTTTTACGGCAAGTCTTATACTGATAAGCTGTTGTGGATTTTCAATGCCCACTATATCATCCTGGACATTGTTCTTATCATTAAATATGTTGGAACATGGTTTACATAAGGTATCCCAACTTATCATTGAGGTTCATCAGGAATAAAGCATTGTTCATTGTTAAATCCATACAGTTGATGACATACATACTAATATCTGCATAAATTGGAAAGCTCTTCGATCTTACTGTGCTCTTAAAATAACTATTTTTTTTATCTTCATCAAGTTATCGTATTTTCCATTAGATTATTCAAATTAGTTACAGTGTCCAGGTACTCAGTGATTGAAGACGAGGATGATATCATTATTCTTATCGTGATATAATTAGGGAGTACATAGTCTTGACCTTGATACATAATTTGATTAAAATAAATCATGTATTCATAAGAATCATTGTGTGATTTCATGATAATTAATAAAAATATATTTTAGTACAATTAGGTATGAAGTGTACTCTATAATTGGCATCTTGGAATTCTAGGCATTTGGATTTACCTGACCGGGCAGGTATTTGTGAATCAGTCTTTGATCACGAGGTCACGATAAATAACGCGCGAAATTACAGCGACCGCGCCATCTTCTGATCGATCTTGTTATCTACTCTATGTACACATATTTGTTGTTCACTTTAAAATTACCGCGAAATAAGCCTTTGAGTCGGCACATAACGAGTTTTACTGGCTGTAGACAAACAATGCAGATGGCGGGAAATCTTCTAAAACATAGCCGTAGAGGTACTTTCCGACAGCCGACAAATTGCATCTTGTACTGACCATGGAGAGAAGGCTTCTCTGCTACCTCCATGTATTAACTGATCAACTATGATATCCCGCGTTTGACTTCGTTCATTCGCACTGTACAAATACCTTGGGTTTGTGAACAGAGTCAAATTCAAACTCTTGACATGCGCGACAAATTTTATGTGGTTCCTATCGACTCTGTGATATCGAAGAGTCGATAGGAACCAAATTAAAATTGAATATCTGCATGAGTGCAATTCGAACTATCCACGGAAAAGTAAAATTTACACAAATTTACACGAATTTGCCCAAAGTGTTGTATTGTGTCATGTATGAAAAGAAGCGGGACCACACGGACTGTAAAGAGTCACAGCGCAGAAGTTTTAAAAATTTGATATGCCTCAGGCCTTCATGATATTATTACGCAGCCTCTTTTCACGGACCGCCTCCAAGCATAGATCTTCGAGGGCCTCTGCACTGCTAATGATATGAGACCCTTGAGGGTCCAGGGTTGCAGTCACGTGATGGGGAGACTGTGTTCCAGGTAACCGAAAACTCCGGATTACGACTAATTAACAGATAATAGCGTCTTAATTAAAACAAAAATACGTCCCTTGGTACATGGTTGTTAGATTGCTGCCCGGTAACGACAGTTCTCTTCGTTTGTTGTTGACCGGCAACGGGGACTGCGAACGGGAGATGGTAGCGTTAATACCGACAATCCGCAGCAGTATTTTAAGAAGTCGGCAGACTGTCTCGGCGATTCTTTATGATTTGCAGACGCACTGGAGCCCCGTCACAAAGACATCGCATTTTCTAACAGCATATAATAACTCTCTAAGAATATCATAACTAGAATTTACAAACTATATGAGGTGTCTTCTTGGTGATCTTATTATAGCAGTGTTCAAAAATACTGTTATTCAGAGGATTTTACATCCTGGAGAGCTAAATGTCATATTGTTTTAGAAAAAAAGAAGAAAACGCGGATATCTTAAACTTTACATCGTTGAAACTGTGGCAATGTGCAACCTTTAACAGTTACATGTTATGATATGAATTTTTTCAATAAACTTGATCCGAGTACGAAACGCATTAATTAAAATTATGGCTTCAATCACGAATACTGTATATCTAGGGATAAACTCTCCACTATAGACGTTTTTGCAGGATATCAATTTATAGGCTGTGAAACGTTGCACCTAACAAGTACACTATCATCGGTGTCATTATGTCTGTCATTGGATACTTTCTGTAACCATACTACCGTATACATACGGTTCCTATTCCCACGACATCGTACGCTGTGTCATGGACAGATAGTTGATCCATCGAGTTTCATTCATCGACCTGTTTACAGTATCAGGGAGGCAGATTACACCTGGTAGAATTAAACTGTCTTTGTGGTCTTTTCAAAACAGACCCTAATTTGCCATCGAATTTTTCCTATCCCATTATGATTATGTATCGATTTGTCGACAGCTTATCTTCTCAGCAAGATCACACCTGAACAACTGTACTTTCAGTCGGCAATTAACTCGAAGCTTGTGTTATCTTTGCTGAGGAGGGACACACTTGTCTGTCGGTGCGCAATTTTGTAATCACAGACTATCTCACAGTTTGCGTTATGATTGGCATTAGTTTGAAGAAACTTCGAGTGTTTCGGTTTAAGCGCAGTGGTGGAATTAAAGCCAAAAGTCTTTCTGTCGTTCATCGAATTCAAGCGCTGCAAGTCGATGACATTATCTTCGTCCGGAGAAGTCAAAGAGTCGGCACGCTTTCTGTCTGTGAAAATCAAAAGGTTATTGATCGGTAACAGACACAGGGGTCTAATAAACCACCCGCGTAATTATCCACCCGTATAATTGTTATTCAGAATAAACGCTTTAACATTGAAATAGTGTTCTCTTTACGTTTGTTCAGAACATTCTGACCCCGAAAACATTAAAAAGGCAATAAATGTATCCAAAGATTTCATAAGAGATTATTGATGTTGCTTTACACGGATAGAGGCCACTTGAGAAAACCGTTTCATGTCTCTCGTATTACAGAGGTTTTCTTCATGCGTTGTGATCGCAAGAACGCCGTAGGTTACAAGCTGAACATGGAGAGTAATCAGTTACAAATAGTACGACCCTCACTTGTGGAGAGACAGAGACATTATTTTAATCGCTTCTTCAAGCAACCGGCTTCGTGGCATTTTCTCTCGAAAGAAAATCTAAGATGTGTAATCAAGATCTATTTCGTCTGTTAAAGTCTTTTGTCCCTTTCACTTTCTCTCCAACAATTACAAACTCTGAGTTCATTGACCTCCGTGGTTTTCGTCACCAATTATCATCTCTACCGCTAATTGTACAGAACGTTGTACCGATGCTCAAGGAATTTAGTTTTTTACATAAACAAGGCACATGGTTATGAATCTGCTGTAAGGTTTGATCAATGACCGCCGAGAGAATAAAGTTTATTTCGTCTATCTTTTTAAATGATGAGTGACGATAGTCACGACTCATAAAACCAAAATTTCCCACCGACGTTATGTTGAAACCGACACAGGAAGGTGATACAAATATTTACATGGTTATTAACACCAAAATGGGCATTGTATCGATACCAAAATAATGAAAAGTCGTTCACTTTCTGTTAAAATTTCTTCATTCGGAGGACCTCTCGGTTTAATTGAAGGTGACTTACTCCTGGTTTTCTGAAAGCCTTGTCCGCCAATCTTACCGCCCTCAACGGTCACTTCTTCAAATGATCCATTACAAAGACATCCCCGACACACGGAGGCGTCTGACTTGTGTTGGCCATCATTGACTTCAATCGTAAATTGTATTCAAACAGCTTGACAGGTTCCTGATGTACAACAAGGACAGTAGCAACTGTCGGTGATACGTAGGGTCAAATTCCTAATAATTGCTCAAAATGTATCCCCGGGCCGATAAACAGTCGTTAGCGGGCTATGTACAAACTCAGACGATGACATTTGGTAATCGTCTGACGTTTAGATGAAAGCTTTATAATTTTATACAGTATTGTGATGTAAATATGCTGCAAGTCTTCTATAACAACATTTCTAGGTCCTGCAGTTGTCAACTTGATGCTTTTTTGTTTTGTATAAGTAACTTATTGATTGGAGACTGGTCAATGTTTTGTTTGAGTGTGGAAAGTCGAAGTAGTCTACATTGCTAAAATAGTCTTCTTTGGTCGATAAAAGTAAAAAGTCAGTCCTAGAATCTCACGAAAAGATAACATACTTTTAACACATCATGGCAATTGGTTTGTTTCAATCTAACTTTATCACCAGTTCAGAAGACAGCTTTTGTTGTATGGAAAAATGACTTTAGTAACAGTTCTTTGGTCGTCGATGGAGAATTACTTTCACACTGAAACTTTTTGTGGACAGGTATTTCCACTCTTTCACGGAGTGAGCCAATGCGAAATTTCCTTTCAAACGTTGCTTTGACTAAGTGGGTATCTGCAACATCAAATTATTCATCGATAACAAGTCGAGATAACCGTCATCTTTCAAACGGTTGGGTCACATTATCAATATCAAAACAGAGTATATTGAAGCTTGGAGGTAACGTAGCACACAGATCTGCATCATACCATGGTACCTCCACAGTATACTCGAGCAGGTTGTCGCGTAGATCGTGTCATGGCCGGCAGTCTCTGAAACTGCCGCATACGCCCGAGAAAAGAGAAAGGACTAGGACCAGTCTGACCCCAATGCTGTAACGATTTCTCCGCGCGTTTGGAGCAGTAATGTTTTATACAATCCAGCTACACGTTCCTTGTTTGGAAATGCGAGCCGCGGTAAACACCTTGGGGTCGTGCCGATCGACACTCTTGCGATACAATGCATGATTGTCTGCAATTGAAGCTACTGTATGCATCACTACAGGTGGTACACATCAGAATATTCCAAACATAAAAGGGAAACACTACAAACAAAATGTGGAAACGGAAAAGCAAAGATCGTTCACAAGAAAGCAGCAATGAGAAGTAGTTTTACCGGAGGGTTGGACCAAGCAGGACATGAAGAAAAAGACCGATGCAATTGTCATACAAATCAGGATGCATGCATACTTAATCTCATGTCATAATATTTTCATTTTTCGAGGGAGGCTGAAGCGCACTCGTCATTTGATTATTGTTTGTTGGAAAAATTAGGTGTTAAGCGCCAAAGTCAACATCCGGGCGTGTCTGCACTCCAGTAAATACGCTCAGCTTGGGTTGATAGAGTAATTAAAAGCATAAAAGAAAGTTTTACAAAACCAATAAACTTCGTTTTTTCCCCATGATGTTGATTGTATTCTATCAAACTGCTTGTGTTTGATAAAATCATATGTATGTGCTTAGTCGACTCTAGGCATAGGAGAATTCTATGAGAAGAATATTTGCCTTATGTCACGTGATAAACACGCCTGAGGCACGGAGCTTCGTACGTATCCATTTGTATTTACTCGGTGAAATCAGAAAGACACCGATGGCATAATATTTCTCCGTTGCTTTTACCAATGTTGGAAACACAGCTACCACTGTTTGTAAAACGGTAGACCCTGGCGTTGCGGGGTCTGTGTAGAGCCAAACTCTTATGAATAGTTTTGTGAAGAACAAAACGTTTTCAATTTAAGTAACAATAGCGCAAAAAAACCAACCGAACAACACCATGAACAGACACATTCAAGGGGAAATGGAAACATTGGGAGAGAACCAACAAAATAAAGCAGAACAAAAACGAGCAAACTTTCGAACTTTTGTTGATCAGAAATGTCGCGGATGTCAAAAGTAAGTTTGTAAGTTTGGCAAACTGTATTCATTTATTGAAAACAAAGGAAATATAACATGTGTACACGTCACTTACACCTGCCGAGACAGCCGTCGTCGACATAGACTCTAAGAAGTTAATATCTCCTTATCAAAGATACCCTTTAATAAAATATATCTAGAAATCAATTTACGTTTGAAATATGATTAAAGAAATTTGAGTAAAATCAGTAAAGATATGCCATTCAACTCTCTTGGATCTGCTTTCTTTCACAAACGATATGTATATTGAAATTTGACACTGATAGAATCGTTTTAACGAGGCGTCAATGCTGTGTTCGACACGACCTTTCAAAGTTATATTGAAAGAGTGGGTGCTAAGCGATTCTACGTTTTCACTCCATGGTTCTCGCAATTGTATCTCAGCCCCCACGACAGCTTGTCTATTTCATGTAATGGGGTCGATCACTACCTCATCCATTTTCTAATTAACAATGAATTTTAATTAATGTAGAAGTTATTGTACAAGAACGATGATTTTTACCGATAGCGAAGTTTAACACGTGGAACAATATGTCTAACATAGATGTAAATAGTCATTTTGTAAATAAAGGTATTATTGTTATTGGTTGGCATCAGCGGATGGTCTTTGTGGAATATAGTTTATCTTGGAAACGAATGTTCCGATAAGCAAAATAAAAAAAAAATCACTTCAAAAAGGTGTAATTTGCTAGCCTATTCATAGAGGTAGACTCTTCCTACCTCCATGGTTAAACCGATACAACAGTTTGACGGCGTTCCGCTGGTATCCTTTTTGTAACGCGAGTATGTCGGTATTTTGTAAGGAATTAGCGCCCACAGCGGCAGGTCTTACAGCTAGAGTCTGATGATACTGACAAAAGATTTTTTGGTTTGCACATAGACAGTGGAGGTAGTTCCCCCTCTACTGACCATGGTTTGCGCTTCTACATGTACAGATTACGAGTTCATCACGGTAGTCCAGGGTCCATGTTTATCGGATTAGTTTCTGATCCGCCTAATCAAACAGGCGTCAGTATCAGTGTTACATTGCGTCCTCGTTGAATTGATACTTTTACGATTATAAGAATTTAAATTGCATTAAACGTCAGCGTGCGCCATTGTTTCAAGTCGGTATATAGATAGGGCAGGAGACAACATATGAATCGGCCACAAAAGGCGGTCATTGACCCCAGAAAAAGAAAGGCATTTTTGTTGATTTACCCATAGACTCTCGAGAAATTTAAAACGAGAGTCTATGATTTACCGCAGCGACACCACACAGTGCCGTTGTAACCCGGCGTTGTAACAAGCACTTGCCGGACTCTACGGAAATGTTTATTGGTAACCAGGTGTAATCGTATAATAATTCAAGGTCAACACGCGATTATCGCCACAAAGTAGATTAGTAAACTTGTCCAAGTGATTATGGTCCAAAGACGTAATCGGCTTTCCGTGTCACATTTTGACGAGCAATTGCTAAAACGGGTTACTCAACGTGGTTAGCTGTTTCCGAATTGGTAGCATTTCGAAATGCCAAAATTTTTACTTCGTTTTTTCAAAAGAATGAAACCCCGGTTAACAGATTTAGTTTTTCCTGATGCAAGTATATCACAAAAGCAGTTTTCTATAAAACCACGCATATTATACAATACCAAAATGCGTCACGAATGGCTGCACTTTGCCAACAAGTGATTAACCTTCGCAAGTCGACGCCCGACATTTCAACAATATGTAGTTACCAAAATTATCCATATTTGGCCATTCCCTTTTAGACAAATAATGTCTTTTAATCCCGTTCAGTTTTGATTGTATCGCGTGCATGTCAATCAGTTTTATACTTCGCGTATGGCACACACCGCGAAAACTCGCAGTCGTTATATTCCCCTGAGACCGTTTGGAAATTAACGTATTCAAGTGCAAATTTCAGTTTGACACTTGTTTGTCAAAGTTATTACAAAAGTGGGTGCAAAGTCTTTTCAATTTTCACCTTTTGGTTTGACTTGTATTGTTACCCGGCCCTCAATACACTGTACTAACTCCGTAGAATAAGCAGAAGCAACGAGATCATCCCTGTTCTACAGTCCATGGTTCTAATTAGCATGTTATTATAATTAGCCTTTCAAGTTCATTTATTGGTACCCACGACCATATCTACGGCAATGTAGGTTCGTTCGTGTTGGATGTAAAAAGAGACATCTATGGTGTATGAAAGCATGGCGGTGTGATGTGTGTAGGGGGATTTTCTCATGAACTAGCTCTCCGTCTTCGGTTTCCACTCAGAAAATTAAACGCTTTGCATTAACTGCAATGCACAAGCTCGAGTAATCATTGAATTGCAAGTTCATGTTCTCTTCTCGCTACAACGCGTATGTAATGACAAGTGAAGATAATTGTAATTGCTGAATTGTCACCGTATCAAATCTTGTCAAGGCTCCGTGTCATTTAGTTTCATTTTCGGATTAGCAACAAAGGAAAGAATGCACACAATTACATGACTGTGTCAGCTGGGGCAACTCTTAGCTCCGAGAGCCTGGAGATATGCTCACTCCAAGGCCCCCAAAGTCCGACTCTCAAATTTACAATACTTTGTCGACAAGAAAACTTGCCAACGCTAGTTTCACAATGATTAATACGTAGTATGCATGAGACATGTCACAACACCATTGTTTTAAATCCAAGCTGTGAAAATATGAAAAGTGATACTTAACAGCTACAGTTCTGATAAAAGTTCGACTATATTGTCTTTCTATTGTCCAACCTTGCGTGAGACATTTCATGCATAATCATAGGAATTCACGAGACACGCGGGTGCTGGAATGCGCTGCCATTGAATTTAAACAAAAGAGACTTGAAAATGTAATTTGCTGCCAATTTTGAAGAATTACACCTCCGGTAAATCGTGAGAATTCAAGCCCAAGTGGCGAAATGTTGAAACTAGAATGAAGATTTACAGTAACCGGTACAAAGTATAGAAACATGACAACTGTTTGATACACAAACCACTCGTCTGACTTTTGGTGAATGCCCTTTTTGTTTTCGTTTTGATTTCTGCGTGAGAGAGCAATACTTTGAAAAATATAATGGCAAGTCAGATTTCCTGTACTCTTTTGACCGGTGTTTGGTTGTAAGGTTACCGACTTTCCCTTGCTCACCGCAATCGAAGACAGTAAAACTTGGCATACCGGGTTGAGAAACAAGATGTATCAGCAAGCAATTGAACAAACGATAAAAACACTGCAAATGGTGTGTAAAATCGTTCGGAGATTTTTAAGTTTTGAACAAAATGAACGCCTATCGCCACTTTACGTGTGAATGCGTCGTTTAGATGTATCTTTCCACAATGCACATTAGAAATGGTCTGCTTCAGGTTCACAATTTGAACAATGCCATACATTTACAACTTCAGTTCTGGTTAAATTGAAGGCAGGCCACGAACCTATCCGTCAAAGACATGGTTTCTCAAAGATATAGTCATTTCGAGTATAAAGGTTCAACTACGACAATACAAGTATGGTGCACTTTAAATAATTATCGAAATAAACTGTTACAACGGATCTCTCAGAAAGTTGATATCGGAAGCGATTTTTAACGCTAAAAGTAAGGTACGAGACTTTCGTCGCCTCGTAGGGGCGGTTGAATCAAAGGACGTCTTTCACCCATAGTCTCGGTGAGAACAGCAGGGTGCAGCAGAGCTGTGATATTGTTCATGCTTAGCCTAGACATCAAAGGAGAGGAGAATACTTGACTTCTACTATGCAAACTTGGCATGATTCTTCAAAAATACACAAATGCACTTGCTGTTTGATATCGAGATGTGATTTTGATCATTGAAATTGAAGGTCGGTATATGTGGGCCGAGTCTATCTGTTTTCCTGGCTTTATTTTGAAGATTCATTCTACTGTTTACGAAACTAACGATGCCTGCCATTGTCATGGAAGCTATTGTTCGGGTTTTCCTTAGTGATGCCGACGATCAGCGATGTTTCTATGGAAATAGTCACATGATGAAATATGGGTTAAGAAGGCGGGGTTTATAAAATGTGTCTGGGAACGCCCTTCATGTGATGAAATGGTAAAATTAGAAAGATAACATTGCCATACATATATTGATGTCCTTGGACAAGAATGAGAAATAGCGACGAGGTAAATTCCTTCCACAACAGAACAAGAGGAAACACCTTTCCAAATTTTAGTTAAAAACATGATTTCCAATGATCACACTACTTCCGCTTTGTACAATTTGAAAGATTGTTAAAACACCATCATGCACTTCTTAATTCCTGTCTTTGTTCGACAGGAAGTGCACCACTCTGAACAGTGTTTGCTGTGAATGCATAGAGTATTCAAGTATAATCCGTCAAGACGATACACCATAGCTTTGTTTTCAAGCACCTCTGCAACTTTCTGCAAAGGTTGGAGCACAGGAGGGACTGTGTTTGAAATGGAGGTTGCAGGAAAGTTGTCTCAACTTCCATGGAAAGAGTGAGCAGCGTTTTATTCACAGAGGGTGACGGTCAGAAGTGACCACTTGACACCACATGTGGGAATGAGACAACATATAGACTCATCACTCCCATTCATGAAAAAAAAAATCATATTTGTGGCCTCCATTTAGTATTGAAGTGTATTTTGAAGATATGAAATTATGGAAAGAATTTGTTTTCTGTCCATTTATCTTGATGAATCTCATCCCGTGGTAATCATCACACATACATTCAGTTACCTGGCGTCCCGGGCCCTCAATTTGACGTTTAGCTCGATAAAAAGTGAAGGCACTCTCAGCAATGCTAACTTCATGTCAAAATAATGATCATATTTCGTATTTCGCATGATCATCGTTGCCTTCAAACTCCCAATATACATTTTTTTTCCTTTCAGACAGCTCGCCGAGATACGCCGCTTGACGCCGCGTATCGGATCAAGCTACACGGCTGTTTGCATCCACTTCTGGACGAAGCCAGCAGGGTGCAACACAAACTGTCGCATTGTTCTAATCTGTGCGTGAGTCATACACCCTCACAAAATAAACTATCACCTGATTGAAGAGCACCTTTATGATTCCGACGATTATGGTTTTGGAATAACACGACTTCCACACAGAACATCCGCCCGGAATCAATGATCTGTCGAAACAGACGTCCGTGATCTTCACCGCAGCAGAAATCTTCCATTCTGTACAGATAAAACTTTTCTGATTTTGGAAATAGATATCTTACTGTTATAACACAAATTAGACCGAGCGGTGGATTGAATATCTACTAAATTTAGGAGATGTGGATTACAATACATTTTCACTTTGCTAATTCCCTCTAAGAATCTTAGCAGAATCATTTTTATGGTGTAATAGCACGAAATAAAATATTAAGAGTTTTGCCATGCAGGTTTTCAACGCGAACGTCTCTGGTTCTGCCTCCATGATCTCAAGCAGAACGCCTCGGGTAGGGTACGGAAACGCAATATTGTCTGCAAAATCCAGCAATGGACTCTCAAACTGGTATGTGGTAGGAAGAGGGACATATTTACAGATAGAATGATCATGACATTAAAAGGAACCCTTTCATTAAGTTTTTCGATAACATATTTTCAACGGTTCTGTGAGGAATAACTTAGGGGTGAACTATTCGATATCCTGGGGTCCTGAAGATTTTTGAAAAAAAAATTCCCAGCAGATACAAGGGAAAATTAAAGCTGCAAGCAGCGTTGGCGGGGCCCAAGCGATTAGCATGGTTTCCAGTTCGTGCAGTGATTCTATTACGTGCAAAATTTCAGCTTGAAAACAGTCAAGTCCTTGAAAAGAAGAATTTTGAACATCATCTCATATTTACTGTCTGTTTCAATCGTAATGGTATGTTTTATGCAAAAACAATATGGCGGCAAAACCATGTGACCGATCAAATTGCCTTTCACAAACTTGAAAGAGCTCTCACTAAGAATGACAAAAGTGGAATTTCATTGCCATCAGTGTTGTGGTCTGGAGAATAAGATTTTAGAGATAAATTGCGATTTTCGCAAAATCAAATGTGGAGTCTGAAATGAGCACGGTGAGCTACCAAAAATGTCTTTCAAAAGTACAAGACATATATGAATTAGATGCTACTCAAAATTGACAATACTGGAAGGCTGAAATATTGCATCAAATCAATGTATTCATCTCTGAAATTTTGAGTGAAATAATTGCAAATTTTGTTGTAATTCCATTTAGTCATATATTTTTTCATTTCATCGTAGTGTTCAAAGTTTTACTTTTGTATAATTTTATGACAAGAATGTGAAAATTTAGAAAATCAAGCATGGTGACTCCATCTTTTGTTTGTAATATTTGATTATTCTCATATGCCAGAATTCAAAAATTTTTCCATGTGTTCTTCCTTGTATTGCTTTCTGGCCTGATCTTGTTTAGGTATAATGTTTCACTGTCATGAGCGTCATTTGACACACACTATTCTTCAACTACCATGTACATCAGAGTCAGAGCTCTCTCTGTCACTGCTCACGTATGCAGTAACAGTGACACTACTGTACCAGTAACAGGGCAGTATCTGATAGTGACAGTTGCCCATAGGCAGTAGCGGTATTATCTTTGATAATTTTGACAATATTTATGTTCAGTTTATACAACTGCGTTCGTGTTCTACTCTCTACAGCATGTTGAACTGTCCAGTTTCAGCTTGCTAGCACAGCCAGTGTATGTGTACCATGCACCAATGCTGACAACTGACTGTCAGTCTGGACTCTAATTAAACTATCACCTAATACATATTTATATATACTGGCTTTGTCGAGAAGCTGAACATTGTGTGTTTGATCATGCTGTAGGGAGACAGCAAGAAACTGTAGTTGATATATTGGATAGAAATATTGCAAAAATCATCAACGGTTGGAGCTTGTGCCCTGTTACTAGGCTCAAGTCTGATTTTTATACGACAAATCACAAATGTTTAGATTTTTTTCGAGATAAAAGTCATGGAATGTGACAAAATGGTTGTAGATTCTGTTAAATTATTACTAACATTACAACATTTGAATGACATAAAAATGGTATTCATTGTTCATTTAATTACAGGTACAAAAACTTGGAATCGGAAAATGTAAAACATAAAAGGAAACCAAAACAATTTCAAGTGCCCCCTACAGGTGGGGCAATATTTCAAGTTCCCTCTCTACTACCCTCAAAATTTTCGAATCACCGTTCCTGAATTGCTCCAGCCCCCCTAACCGCTTTTTTGTGAACGCAGCCTTGGTAACAAACCTGCAATCGCTATCAGTGTTGCACTTTTCATGTCGCGCTTTAGCAGCACGAAACCCGCTTCATCACACCAGTTTTTCAAACGAACTAGATATCCATTTTCATACCAGTTCAGAAGTAAAATATTCATAGACTTGAGATATTTGTGCATGTTAGACTTTCGATACATTCGCTTTACGCTTGAATTTAGCATGGAGCTTTGGTAGCTCCATGAATTTTAGCAAGCGATGCTCGGACGGCGCGCACAACGTATCGATGACACTTGGGTCAGGGGTCATCACAAAAAAAAATCAGTGCGTATTCACGGCTTGAATCATGCCACCGATCGCGGAAATCATGGATCATAAATCGATCCGAATGTTCATGTCTATTACTTAAACAGAACCCTAAAATATGAAATACATAATGTTTTGATATTGAGAACCATGTTTTTGTTTCACTGACGATCAAGTTTAATGCTCAAATATCGCGACAAGAATTGCGCATTTGCACGATATGAATGCGGAAGTACGTTGACTCGGCAGACGAGCGAGCGCCTTGTCTGAAAATCTGTTTCCGATATCACGTCACAATACACTGAAAAATCTCGCGAATTCATCTCTACGGAAGCCAATCAACACAAGTTCCTAACGTCAGTAAAGATATTGTCTTGTTGCCAGCAATACACCACCAACATTTTCGCCGTTCAGGAGTGCCTTACTCGCTCTACTTTGTAAAATAAGTCGTATGCTTTTGCCGTTACCTAACTTTCCAAATTCACGGTAGACTTTCCGCAATAGTAGTTGGAGATTTTGTTCAATATATCGCGCGTGGTGGAAACCGCAATTATCCATAATCACACAGTCACCTACAGCCAAACACCCTTTATTAAAAGTGTAATAACTAAATGGTATTATGTCAGGATTTTATTCGCCAAGTTTGGTCAAAATGACACCATTCAAAGCGACAGGAAGGAAGTTAGAAAATTATGTAGTGATATAATTTCATTAAAGCTCCATGCTAAATTCAAGCGTAAAGCGAATGTATCGAAAGTCTAACATGCACAAATATCTCAAGTCTATGAATATTTTACTTTTGAACTGGTATGAAAATGGAGCTGCCTTCTAGCTGCATCGTAAACTGTGATTTGTGAATGCTTTAGTGGGGTGAAGGCGATGTGAGACACCTGAGTGTGGTGAACGCGATAGCGGGCAGGGATGAGCGCTACACAAAGGAGTTTATCCCGGAATCCCGAGGACACCGCGACATTGCACTTTTTATATGATATCCAATATTTACGGCTACTAGATTATACAATATCGAAGTTAGATTGGCTCGGCTAGATCTATAGGGTGGTAATCGGATATTTACCCGTAATTTGACAGAATTCAGTATCGCCTAGTATCAAGGTTAGAGTCAGTCCCTGGAATCATGGATGTAAAAAATAGCATGCTTGAATTAAGTCGAATTTACCAGAACAGTAAGGCGGTGAAATTTCCGATATATATCGGATATTTACCCGCGATTCGTCAAAATCTAGTATCGTTTAGTATCGAAATTACAGTCAGTCCATGAAGTCGGTTTATGAAAACATGTACATGTAAGGTGGTGAAATGTCCGATATATATCGAATCCCCGACTGAAACTAACTCACTACTGCACAGACTCAGATAACGCATTCCATTGCTAGGAAACCTGGCCTGCGCTGCCTAATTCCAAAATGTATCGTATGGATATAGGAGAGACACCAAAGAAACTACGATTTTAAAAATTATTTTAATTTTTAACATTTCACCGACTTCAACTCTAGGCGATCGTACCGTGCATATGTAATGCATTTGCATTGTTTGGATGTCTCGAAACTACCGAAAGCGTACAATGACCGGACTATAAAAAACGGGGGGGGGGGGGGGGATCTTGAAACGTTTTCGCGCATGCTCATTTAAGCTTTTGTCAATTCCAACGCTATCAACTCACTATGTTGATTGCATGCCAAAGAAGTCTGCCGTCAGTCATCGGCCGACGTACGACAAAGCGACAAATTATTTTGTTCAAAGAGTAGACAATTAAATGACAAAACATGTCGATAATATGGCTGATATAAGGATTATTTTTGATTCATTAGTAACAGTGATGGAACCGGCATAATTTACGATGGTGGACATGGTTTTCTCTCGCCTGGGATTGCGCAAATCGCGCATTTCCGAGCCATTGTCTGCCCTGGTAAAGTTACTGACAGCGCGGAAGTCGCGCACAAAACAAAGCAGGCAAAGACGCCGAAGGAAGTGGATGTTTACTGAGTGTTTCCACTATAATAAGTTGTGCAAACAAACATAAGATGCCAGGTCGCACCCATTTACACCTAGAACTATGGCAAGAGCGTCCAACTTCTCCGATATTGGATATAAACCCGCGATTCGACAGAATCTAGTATCGTTCGGTATCGAAGTTAGAGTCAGTCCTTGGAAGTCGGGTTTGACCAGAAATGCAAGGTCACGATATATATCGGATATTAACTTGGATTTGACAGAATCTAATATCGTCTAGTATCGATATTTGAGTCCCCAAATCGCCAATAAATATCTAGTAAATATCGGCGACTTCACAGACCGTGCGTGCCAAGGCACAGGGCAAGCCATTCTAGTATTGTGTACTATCGATATCAGAGTCCCCAAATTGCTGATAAACATCCAATTAATATCGACGATTTCACTGATCTGGCGTACCGAAGCACAGGGCAAGTCATTCTACTATTGTCCAGTATCGATATCAGAGTCCCCAAATCCCTGATAAATATCGGGTAAATTTCGGCGATCTCTTAGACCGGGCATGCAACTGCACAAAGCAATTACAGTGAAATTCGATCAAGCTGCAGAGCTTCATTTAACAAGGTGCTGTTTCAATAGATATGTATCAGCGATTTTTACGACATTAACGGCTGGACTTGATGTGGTCTTGTTTACATTTTTAATCAGCTACATGCTCTCAGTTACACAACACACCAGGGCCACTCCATGCATGTCAGATAGAGAAACATTAACAAGTCACCACACCTTGCAATGTCATGTATCTGTCTTTTTTATCATGATGAAGAAGTGAGCGTGCATTCAGACACCTACATATAAAAATACCCGAATAGCTTCATTTATGGTCCTTGACACTCACATATCAGCTGTGCATAGACTCCAGTAATTGTGCCATTCAGTCGATCACACCGGTCGGCCACCCCTTAAAGCTAGTGGCACACTCCTCTAAGTACTTCCGTCGCAGTATACTCGACGTCACCTGGCGTACAAAAGCTGGTCGCAAAAGTTGCCTTACACAAGGGGCCGAGATTAGGGTTCGTGTGACTGCTAGCTGAATTTGACAGCGGGCATTGCAATCTGTCGTGCCGTCTTTGACTTTCAAGTGTACAATAAAACATACATCACTGATCGATCTTCTGACTGACGAGGTTTTAAACTGCAGCCTTATGAACATTGGGGCGACTTAAGCGATCCAAATGCCTTTCGCAAACTTGAAAGTGCTCGCACTATGAAAGATATGAGTAAAATTTCAGTTGAATGTGTGTATTGGTTCTGGAGAAGAGATTTTTAAGATTAAATTGTGATTTCAACAAAATCCAATATGGCGGCCAAATTACGTGACTGATCAAAACGCCTTTCGCAAACTTAAAGGACTACCACTAGGGAAAATAAGTGTAAAATTTTAGTTCAATCAGTGTATTTGTTCTGGAGGAGAAGATTTTTAAAGATTAAATTACGATTTTTCACAAAATCCAATATGGCGGCGAAACCATGAGACCGATCCAAATGCCTTTTGCACACTTGAAAGAGAACACACTATCGATGATAGATGTAGAAGCTTTTTGCAAACTTGAAAGATATCAATGTAAGGGTGACATGAGTAAAATTTCATATTAATCAGTGTTTTGGTTCTGGAAGATTTTTAAAGATTAAATTACGATTTTTAGCAAAATTCAATATGGCAGCCAAACCACACGACCAATCCAAACGCCTTTTGCAAACTTGAAAGATATTACCCTTTAGATGATAGATGTAAAATTTTAGTTCAATCGGTGTGTTAGTTCTGGAGAAGAAGATTTTTAAAGATTAAATTGTGATTTCACAAAATCCAATATGGCGGCCAAACCACGTGACCGATCGAAATGCCTTTTGCAAACTTGAAAGAGATCTCTGTAAGCATGACATGAGTAAAATTCCAGCTTAATCAGTGTTTTGGTTCTGGAGAAGAAGATTTTTAAAGATTGAATTACGATTTTTTGCGCAATCCAATATGGCGGCCAACCACGTGACCAATTGAAACGCTTTTCGCAAACTTGAAAAAGATCACATTGTAGATGACATTATTAAATTTTAGTTCTATTGGTGAATCTATTCTGGAGAAGAAGATTTTTAAAGATTAAATTATGATTTCAAAAAATCCAATATGGCGGCCAAACCACGTGACAATCGAAATGTCTTTTGCAAACTTTAAAGAGATCACTGTAAGGATGGCATGAGTAAAATTTGAGCTTAATCGATGTTTCTGTTCTGGAGAAGAAGATTTTTAAAGATGAAATGACTATTTTAGAAAACACAATATGGCGGCCAAGGTAACGTGACCGCATGCGATTTTATTTTCAAATTCTAAAGACCTTAGGTCATGCTTACTATACCAAAAATTTCAAATGGACTAAACCCCTAGGTCCTCTTGACAAGCCATTTTTAGGTTTTGGAAAATCCAATATGGCCGCAAGGTCACGTGACCAATCAAAATTTCAAGGGTCAGGTGCACGAGTACTAATTGATACCTACTAGCCCTGCAAATTTGAGAAGTTTTCGTTCAGCCGTTTAAGAGATCTAGGTCGACAAAGAATCGGCAGAAGAAGAAGAAAAGGAGGAAGAAGAGGAAGTAGTAGAACTTGAGCAATAACAATAGGGTCCCAGCCGGTCGGCTTGGGCCCCTAAAAATTATGCCTTAGATGATAGCCCAACAGTTTTGTGACGGTGCATCACACAGGAGGCGTCAAGTAGCTTGTCTAGGCACAGGGGACTGTCTAAATGTCCGTCCCCAGGGGTGGGTAGGTGTTTCGTTGTATCGCTAATAAAGATATATTCTACCAACCTTTGGTGTTTCGGTCTTAACTTAGCACTGCCCTTGACAATCTTGCGTATACGTTTTATCAACATGCCGCGTCTATAATCTGATGAGTTTGAGTGCCTAATTAGCCAAAGTAATCAAGGGTAAATACTAATCTGTAGACGCTCTCACCAGATTATCACCGGATTAAATATGACAAAGTCAATAACGAACGCACCAGCAAGGTATCTTCAGTTATACCTTGCTGGTGCGTTCGTTGTTGACTTTGTCAAATTTAATCCGGTGATAATCTGGTGAGAGCGTCTACAGATTAGTAATTTACCCTTGATTACTTTGGCTAATTAGGCACTCAAACTCACCAGATAATAGACGCGGCATGTTGATAAAACGTATACGCAAGATTGTCAAGGGCAGTGCTAATTAAGACCGAAACACCAAAGGTTGGTAGAATATATCTTTATTAGCGATACAACGAAACACCTACCCACCCCTGGGGACGGACATTTAGACAGTCCCTTGTGGTCTAGGCGGGAGGTCTCGCATGATAGCCTGTTCGTAACTACACAGATTAATTTGCAGATTGGACAGAAACCTAGCACGCACGTTGAATAACAAGCCCGGGCATTGGACTATCCATGGATGTAAAAAATTCGACAACATTATTATCGGAAATAAAAAGGTCTATGTCGCTCCTTCATGCGACATTATGTAACGCACGAGTGCATAGCATTATACAGGCAAATGACATTATTTCCCTCTTTGCTACCTATTTCATAAATTTTTGTATTAATGTTTCTACCAAGATAACCAAATTTTAATTTCCGTTTATAAGGAGATCATTGGCACATCATAACTCTACAAATCTTACAAATGTTTGAACATTAAAGAGATGTCATGATATATGGACCTTAGCTACTATACAGTCGATAGAAAGTGTTGATTTGCATCACAGTCCTCCAACAGAGGGACCGTGTTTTGATACTGTCCAGGGATTAGCCCGTCAGTCTCTGGGCGCTTGTCTGTGTACCGGTCCGGGAGAACTGTACGCAGCGGGAAGCTGATATCTCAATTGATGATATCTCCGCTAGAGGACGCTATCAGTTTGCGCTCATAAACAGGTTACCTACGTTCTCGGGAAACCTCAATCTATACTGAACTTCGAGAATCGATAATAAATGATACACAACAGCGATATGCGGTATGCGGTGGTTCGTCACACCCCACGAGCGTACTGTGTACCCTCGAAAGACTCACCACTTTTATTTACACAATTCCCCCTTACAACGCATTGTCTAAACGCAACGGACTTACAAGATCTATAAAACTACATCACAAGATTTAGAGAATATACACATAAAAAATACTTGTCTGGACATCGTGGAGTTTCGACCGAGACTGGAGACAAAAGACCTTTACACCAATATATACGCATTCAACACCTGGTGACACAAGCGTCAATCAAAGGAATTCACTTATGTAACGAATAGATAGTAACTATATGCTAATCTTCGATACGCATATAATTGTTAATTTCCGTGCATTACTTTTCGAGTAACCGTGCTTTTATATCAAACGATATTTGAAACGCACTTTGCGCTAAAATCCGACTATCTTTGGTTAATAGTGTTTACTTTGTCAGACTAGCGATAGCCACTTACAGCTCGTTTCTTGTAACAGCAAAGTCGAATTATAGAAACTAAGATTACAAAATATGTTTTAAACAAATAAGGAAAGAGGAAATACTTAGATGATAACTCTAAATTCCTCACGAATTTCACGATTGAACATTTCAAATCCGTACATGTCACACGTAAAATCGACTTATCAACGAAATCCATTGAAATTTTCAGCCAGCGAGGAAACTAGCGCCTTCAGTTACTTTTTGTCGTTTTGTTCGTTTTTGTCAACTTTGCATATACATGTAAATGAATTGCATCGGATTACACATGTAATTTCAGATATTTTATTTAATGGAAACCGACGTTGGGTTGTCATGCAAAGATCACAAGTGAAAATACAAACTTATAATTTTTTTAAATTCATACTTCTAGACTATTATATAAAAAAAAAACGAAAAAAAACTTATCTCCAGACTCAAATGTTTTCTTCAGAAAATTATTGCTCTTCCAAGGACTTTTGTAATTGTTCTTGTCTTGGAAACCTGTCATAACCATGACTTAAAGTCACATTGTCTGTCGCTTTTAATCAAAGTAGATCTTTTTAAATGGGGAGTCGATACTGACAATAATCTTGTGAATTAAAGTCAACGGTAATCCTGTTAATGAAACTTGAGGGAATTGCTTGCAACACTTGTCAAGATGTAAAGGGCTAATCACAAGGACATTTGCGTTCTGCAAGTACATTTTTCCACAGCATAAATGTAGTAGCGAGAATCCAAGAGGTTTATGCACACACTTATGTACTGAGTACGAATGCAGACACAGATGTGTAAGGAATTAGCCACTTTTCCTTCTCAGACTTCGAAATTTGTAATTCTCAGTTAAATGATCGTAATTCCAGGCTTTTGTCGGTGCGATTTTAACGTGTAATATAATGGTAAATAGATCATTGATGAATTGGTCCGCATTTTAAAATGCAAGGTAGGGAGGCATGATTCAAGAGTAATTAGAGACGCTCTTTATATTCATTTAATTGCTGGTGTTGCAACTGAAAGTGAAAATGAAAACAAACCTAAAACACAAACACACAAACACAGACACAGAAAAAGCCAGAAAAACAGACTAATTGTTTTTGTTTCTGTAACCATTCTGCCATGGTAATAATAATCATAATAATAATCCAACTATTGGTTTACTGTGACAAGGAAAAGAGCAATGTTGGGAAGAGAACAGTGCAGGATTGCTGGATTGCTGAATACCCCCTAAATAGCCAGATGGCTATTAGCGACATTAGCCATATGAATAGCTTGTCAGTAGCCGTATTTGGCTATGGCTATTCAGAATTTCCACGCAGAGTTTTTATCGCCAATAGTCGCTCTTAGCTAGCTACCAGCTAACCACGGAGCTGTCCCTAGAAGGCCCAGCTATTCAGCTATTCCAGCTATTATCCGTTTTAGCCCCTAATAGCCGTTCTCAGCTAGCGATTATCTAGCTACCAGCTGACCTTAACGCGGCTAAATATCTCCGCCAATGACTAAAAAGTATTATCACTAAATAGCTTCTAAATATTGCGTGCTACAGCTGTAAATTATCTTCGCTCATTAGCTGCTAAATAGCTCAAATAAGCTATTTTGTCAATCCAGCAATCCCGCACCTTTATGGTTGGGAAAATTACTTTTGTAAGGCTGGTGTATTTCATATTTTCACTTTAAAGTGCAACATTTTCGAGATAAAAATATATAGAGTTTTGGTTAAAGGAATTTATCCAGAATCAGGGGTCATGATGTCCTATTGAAATGAGTATTATCTGCAGCAGTTTAGAATATTGTTTGATGAGTAAACAAGAAGTTGGCAAATAGGCTGAATGACCAAGCACTGTGTGCACCTCGAAAGTGAAAGACTTGCACCAGGCTGACCCACTGGTACTCTATGACTTCATCGGACATTTCTGTCCGAGCCGGGTTCAAAGGGTTAAACTTTTGCTCTAACTTTCCTCAAGGAATCTTTCAATCATTCTCTTTTAAAATCAAGAATAAAAATACGGGATCACCATGCAAATTTGGTACTAGCGAAACAAATTATCCAATATTTACCCATTTGAGAAATTCAAAATGGCCGCCATCCCTGTGTTAACTCTATGGAGAAGATTAAAAAATTTCAAATTGCGGAAAACTAAGCGGGTGAAAAGTTTTCTTTCACCAAGAGCTTTAAAATGAACCCCCACATGTGGTATATCAAAAGAGAATTGTAATAGTTTGAGAGTCCGAATGTCTGTCCCCGAAGTGCGTTCTACCGTAACGGAAAACTGACCTAGGCTTGTAAAATCACGCTATGAAAGGTTATTTGAAATTAACACGATAGGAACTCATTTGGGATAATTGGATCTTCATAATTTTCAAATTCTCAAATATTTTAGGTACCATATAGCTAAATGTCTCAATATTACAAATTATTCATATAAACAAGTGTATAACGTAAAAAGAAAGGCAGATGAACCTGCGTTTGCAGATTTAAAAGACATAACTTCACTATCCAATTATCCCAAATTAGTTCAAATTGTGTTAGATAAACATCTTTTGGCAGCGTTCCACTTTTTCCCTAGTCGATTTTTCCTTGCATTGGCGCAAAGAAACCTCGCAGAGATAGTACTCTCGGAGGCAACCGTTTCACATGAAATACGAAGCTTTCGTGAGAGAAGACAGGCATATAAACATCACACGCCGTAGCAACCAAGCCCACGAAAATGTTGATCTGCCGAGAAAAGTAGCGCCCTCAAAATTTTTCTGGCATTTCCAAATGCCTTCTGTAGCAACATTTCAAAGTAATGTAGGTGTAAAATGCTGGATTACATATGTAGATACATAGAATTTCATTTGATGTGAACTGATAATGAAATGTTGGAATGAGATTACATGCGGGATTAAAGATGAAAAGATTTCTTAAACTCGTGCGTCTCAACGATGATGACGAAAAGCGATCATCCGACTCTTGTTCATCTTGAAGAACCTTTGCTATAATCGCACACTGTTAAATTCTTGGGGCTTTTATACAGATTGAACAAGCCATCAGAGCGTATACGCTTGCAGTAAAAGATGACCGTGTGAATGCAGTTAATTTTATTTTTGTCAAATTGATGTAAAATTCTATTGTCTGATATATTTTAATACGACAACAATAATAAAAGGATTTATAAGAACTTGCAGTACCAGCAGTACCGTTATAAAAACAGACAAATAAACCCGGGTGCGACTCCATCTGTATTTCCAACAGGGTTGCTTCTATTCATGTTATTTCCGCTAACACCCTAGGACTAACTCAACGATTGACGCATGAACCTTTGATAGAAACTACTCATCTGACACAGTGAGTGTTGAGAGTTGTGTTCTCACCAGTTATTGTCCTAGTTCAATAAGAAATAATGCCATTATCTGAAGGCGATGTGATATCTTTCCCAATGCAAAAAGAAATTTCAAATTTAATTTTAAATAATCGGAATAAATCTAAAAAATTGAGCGGGCAGAAATCAAAAGGTTTGGGGACAATTAGAATCCGTACCGACTGAGAAAACGAATTTTTTTGCGGAAAAATTGCAAAAATGAGGTTTCAGATTCATATGTAGATGATATGTGTTTCGCTTCTAAAATTCCATTTCTTCGAGAAGTCGAGCTTATGGCCGTAGGCCGAGTTAAACCATGCATAACATTTTCATGTGCAAGATTTTTACCGTACAGGTATTGATTTAGTTGTCGTTGACAAGCAAACTTTCCTTAGCGTTGGTTCTATGGCCAGCGGCATATGTGATAAGCGTTTACATTCAGTTCCTTCGGGTGAATAGCGGTTTGCGTATACTTTTGTTTCCAATGTCAAAGGCCATGTTACCATGACAGCCTTACCTTACATCCGGGACATTGTGTAAACATACTCAGCAGCATACCTTAGGTAGGTGAGCTTTATCTTTGTTCAATTAACGTCTAACATCAACAACTCTTAGCTTCTCATTATTTATCTGCGTTGTGCTGCTGTGTTTCCGAGAAAGTTTCGCATACTTATGATAAGCTGGAAGTGCAATGCGATTTAACCTACGAGTGAGAAACTTACGGACTGTGACTTGACGTTAGCGGAAAGGTTGATGTGATCATGGCGGTATACGTTTCTACTCCCACGCCTTTTTAAATGGAGTTTTTGTGCAATACTTGTCGTGAAGTGTCCCCGTGAAGAGCTGGCATTACTCCGTCGTTTGTTTTGTTCCGTGCAGAGAAGCGTAGTCCTTTTTAACACTTTAGGTTTTTAGAAGTAAAGCATGCAAGTACCAGTCACTATTGGTAATGACTTCAATTGAGGTACTGAGCACAGTCGTGATTGCCGGCCAGGATTGTGCGCTGACAATAGAGAATACTAGCGCCCTCAAAAATTTGCGAGCATTTTCAAATTTCATTCAATTTTGAAGAACCTTGGCTATAATCACAAACATTTAAATTCTTTGGGCTTTTACGCAGACTAAACAAGCCATCTGAGCATATACGCTTGCAGTAAACGATGACCGTGTAAAATTATTGAATGCAGTTAATTTTATTTTTGTCAATGTACAATTAGTGTCCGATATATTTTAATACGACAATAATAACAAAATGATTTATAAGATCTTGCAGTACCAGCAGTACCGGTTATAAAACAGATAAATAAACCCGGGTGCGACTCCATCTGTATTTTCAAGAGGGTTGCTTCTATTCATGTTACTTTCCGCTAACACCCCTAGGACTAACTTGTGGCAACGATTTTGACGCATGAATCTTTGATAGAAACTACTCATCTGACACAGTGAATGTTGAGAGTTTTGTTCTCTCCAGTTATTTTCCTAGTTAAATTAGAAATAATGCCATCGTCTGAAGGCGATGTAATATCTTTCCAATGGAAAAAAATGAAGTTAAATTTTAAATAATCAGAATAAATCTAAAAAATTGAGCAGTCAGAAATCAAAAGGTTTGTGGACAATGAGAATCCGTTCCGACTGAGAAAAAGGATTTTTTGTTTGCGGAAAAATTGCGAAAATGAGGGTTCAGGTTCATATGCAGATGATATGTGTTTCGCTTCAAAATCTTGCCATTTCTTCGAGAAGTCGAGCTTATATGGCCGTAGACCGAGTAAAACTATGCGTAAAATTTTCATGTGCAAGATTTTTACCGTACAGGTATTGATTGAGTTGTCTTTGCTAAGCAAACTTTCCTTAGCGTTGGTTCTATCACAGGGGGCTGTCTACATGTCCGTCCCCAGGGGTGGGTAGGTGTTTCGTTGTATCGCTAATAAAGATATATTCTACCAACCTTTGGTGTTTCGGTCTTAACTTAGCACTGCCCTTGACAATCTTGCGTATACGTTTTATCAACATGCTGCGTCTATTATCTGATGAGTTTGAGTGCCTAATTAGCCAAAGTAATCAAGGGTAAATTACTAATCTGTGGACGCTCTCACCAGATTATCACCGGATTAAATTTGACAAAGTCAATAACGAACGCACCAGCAAGGTATACCTTGCTGGTGCGTTCGTTATTGACTTTGTCAAATTTAATCCGGTGATAATCTGGTGAGAGCGTCCACAGATTAGTAATTTACCCTTGATTACTTTGGCTAATTAGGCACTCAAACTCATCAGATAATAGACGCAGCATGTTGATAAAACGTATACGCAAGATTGTCAAGGGCAGTACTAAGTTAAGACCGAAACACCAAAGGTTGGTAGAATATATCTTTATTAGCGATACAACGAAACACCTACCCACCCCTGGGGACGGACATGTAGACATCCCCCTGTGGTTCTATGGCCAGCGGCATATGTGATAAGCGTTTACACTCAGTTCCTTCGGGTGAATAACGGTGTGCGTATACTTTTGTTTCTAATGTCAAAGGTCATGTTACCATGACAGCCTTACTTTACATCCGGGACATTATGTAAACATACGCAGCAGCATACCTTAGGAAGGCGAGCTTTTTCTTTTTTCAATTAATTATATAACGTCCAGCATCAACTATTCTTAGCTTCTCATTATTTATTTGCGTGATGCTGTTTCGTTTTCGAGAAAGTTTCGCATACTTATAGTAAGCTGGGAGCGCAACGCGATTTAATCTACGTGTGACAATTCAAACTAACGGACGGTGACTCGACGTTAGCAGAAAGGTTGTTGTGATCATGACGGTAGGCGTTTCTACTCCACGCCTTTGTAAAAGGAGTTTTTGTGCAATACTTAACGTGAAGTGTCCCCATTAAAAGCTGGCATTTCTCTGTCGTTTGTTTGGTTCCGTGCAGTGAAGCGTCGTCCTGTTTAACACTTTATGTTTTTAGAAGTAAAGCATGCAAGTACCAGTCACTAGTGGTAATGACTTCAATTGAGGTACTGAGCACAGTCGTGATTGCCGGCCAGGAATGTGCGCTGACAATAGAGAATCCTAGCGCCCTCAAAATTTTTCTGGCATTTCCAAATGCCTTCTGTAGCAACATTTCAAAGTAATGTAGGTGTAAAATGCTGGATTACATATGTAGATACATAGAATTTCATTTGATGTGAACTGATAATGAAATGTTGGAATGAGATTACATGCGGGATTAAAGATGAAAAGATTTCTTAAACTCGTGCGTCTCAACGATGATGACGAAGACCAATCATACGACGTCGACTCTTGTCAATTTTGAAGAATCTTGGCTATAATCGCAAAATGTTAAATTCTTGGGGCTTTTATACAGATTGAACAAGCCATCAGAGCGTATACGCTTGCAGTAAAAGATGACCGTGTGAATGCAGTTAATTTTATTTTTGTCAAATTGATGTAAAATTCTATTGTCTGATATATTTTAATACGACAACAATAATAAAAGGATTTATAAGAACTTGCAGTACCAGCAGTACCGTTATAAAAACAGACAAATAAACCCGGGTGCGACTCCATATGTATTTTCAAGAGGGTTGCTTCTATTCATGTTACTTTCCGCTAACACCCCTAGGACTAACTTGTGGCAACGATTTTGACGCATGAATCTTGATAGAAACTACTCATCTGACACAGTGAATGTTGAGAGTTTTGTTCTCTCCAGTTATTTTCCTAGTTAAATTAGAAATAATGCCATCGTCTGAAGGCGATGTAATATCTTTCCCAATGGAAAAAAATGAAGTTAAATTTTAAATAATCAGAATAAATCTAAAAAATTGAGCAGTCAGAAATCAAAAGGTTTGTGGACAATGAGAATCCGTTCCGACTGAGAAAAAGGATTTTTTGTTTGCGGAAAAATTGCGAAAATGAGGGTTCAGGTTCATATGCAGATGATATGTGTTTCGCTTCAAAATCTTGCCATTTCTTCGAGAAGTCGAGCTTATATGGCCGTAGACCGAGTAAAACTATGCGTAAAATTTTCATGTGCAAGATTTTACCGTACAGGTATTGATTGAGTTGTCTTTGCTAAGCAAACTTTCCTTAGCGTTGGTTCTATCACAGGGGGCTGTCTACATGTCCGTCCCCAGGGTTGGGTAGGTGTTTCGTTGTATCGCTAATAAAGATATATTCTACCAACCTTTGGTGTTTCGGTCTTAACTTAGCACTGCCCTTGACAATCTTGCGTATACGTTTTATCAACATGCTGCGTCTATTATCTGATGAGTTTGAGTGCCTAATTAGCCAAAGTAATCAAGGGTAAATTACTAATCTGTGGACGCTCTCACCAGATTATCACCGGATTAAATTGACAAAGTCAATAACGAACGCACCAGCAAGGTATACCTTGCTGGCGCGTTCGTTATTGACTTTGTCAAATTTAATCCGGTGATAATCTGGTGAGAGCGTCCACAGATTAGTAATTTACCCTTGATTACTTTGGCTAATTAGGCACTCAAACTCATCAGATAATAGACGCAGCATGTTGATAAAACGTATACGCAAGATTGTCAAGGGCAGTACTAAGTTAAGACCGAAACACCAAAGGTTGGTAGAATATATCTTTATTAGCGATACAACGAAACACCTACCCACCCCTGGGGACGGACATGTAGACATCCCCTGTGGTTCTATGGCCAGCGGCATATGTGATAAGCGTTTACACTCAGTTCCTTCGGGTGAATAACGGTGTGCGTATACTTTTGTTTCTAATGTCAAAGGTCATGTTACCATGACAGCCTTACTTTACATCCGGGACATTATGTAAACATACGCAGCAGCATACCTTAGGAAGGCGAGCTTTTTCTTTGTTCGATTAACGTCCAGCATCAGCTATTCTTAGCTTCTCATTATTTATCTGCGTGATGCTGCTGTGTTTTCGAGAAAGTTTCGCATACTTATGATAAGCTTGGAGTGCAATGCGATTTAACCAACGTGTAAGAATTCAAAACTAACGGACGGTGACTCGAAGTTAGCGGAACGGTTGTTGTGATCATGGCGGTACACGTTTCCACTCCCACGCCTTTGTAAATGGAGTTTTTGTGCAATACTTAACGGGAAGAGTCCCCATTAAAAGCTGGCATTACTCTGTCGTTTCGCAGAGAAGCGTTGTCCTTTTAAACTCTTTAGGTTTTTAGAAGTAAAGCATGCAAGTACCAGTCACTAGTGGTAATGACTTCAATTGAGGTACTGAGCACAGTCGTGATTGCCGGCCAGGAATGTGCGCTGACAATAGAGAATCCTAGCGCCCTCAAAATTTGCGAGCATTTTCAAATGCATTCTGTAGCAACGTGTCAAAGTACCGTAGGTGTAAAGTGCTGGATTACATACGTAGATACATAGAATCTTATTTAATGTGAACTGATAATGGAATGTTGGAATGAGATTACATGCGGGATTAAAGTTGAAAAGATTTCTTAAACTCGTACGTCTCAACGATGATGACGAAGACCAATCATACGACGTCGACTCTTGTCAATTTGAAGAACCTTGGCTATAATCGCAAACATTTAAATTCTTTAATGGGCTTTTACGCAGACTAAACAAGCCATCTGAGCATATACGCTTGCAGTAAACGATGACCGTGTAAAATTATTGAATGCAGTTAATTTTATTTAATTTTGTCAATGTACAATTATAGTGTAGGATATATTTTAATACGACAATTATAACAAAATGATTTATAAGATCTTGCAGTACCAGCAGTACCGGTTATAAAAACAGACAAATAAACCCGGGTGCGACTCCATATGTATTTCCAACAGGGTTGCTTCTATTCATGTTATTTCCGCTAAAACCCTAGGACTAACTCAACGATTGACGCATGAACCTTTGATAGAAACTACTCATCTGACACAGTGAGTGTTGAGAGTTGTGTTCTCACCAGTTATTGTCCTAGTTCAATAAGAAATAATGCCATTATCTGAAGGCGATGTGATATCTTTCCCAATGCAAAAAGAAATTTCAAATTTAATTTTAAATAATCGGAATAAATCTAAAAAATTGAGCAGTCAGAAATCAAGAGGTTTGGGGACAATAAGAATCCGTACCGACTGAGAAAACGAATTTTTTTGTGGAAAAATTGCGAAACTGAGGGTTCAGATTCATATGCAGATGATATTTGTTTCCCTTCAAAATCTTGCAATTTCTTCGAGAAGTCGAGCTTATGGCCATTGGCCGAGTTAAACCATGCATAACATTTTCATGTGCAAGATTTTTACCGTACAGGTATTGATTTAGTTGTCGTTGACAAGCAAACTTTCCTTAGCGTTGGTTCTATGGCCAGCGGCATATGTGATAAGCGTTTACATTCAGTTCCTTCGGGTGAATAGCGGTTTGCGTATACTTTTGTTTCCAATGTCAAAGGCCATGTTACCATGACAGCCTTACCTTACATCCGGGACATTGTGTAAACATACTCAGCAGCATACCTTAGGAAGGCGAGCTTTATCTTTTTTCAATTAATTATATAACGTCCAGCATCAACTATTCTTAGCTTCTCATTATTTATTTACGATTTGCGTGATGCTGTTTCGTTTTCGAGAAAGTTTCGCATACTTATAGTAAGCTGGGAGCGCAATGCGATTTAACCTACGAGTGAGAAACTTACGGACTGTGACTTGACGTTAGCGGAAAGGTTGATGTGATCATGGCGGTATACGTTTCTACTCCCACGCCTTTTTAAATGGAGTTTTTGTGCAATACTTGTCGTGAAGTGTCCCCGTGAAGAGCTGGCATTACTCCGTCGTTTGTTTTGTTCCGTGCAGAGAAGCGTAGTCCTTTTTAACACTTTAGGTTTTTAGAAGCATAGCATGCAAGTACTAGTGGTAATGCCTTCATTTGAGGTACTGAGCACAATCGTCATCGCCGGCCAGGATTGTGTGCTGACAATAGAGAACGACCTTTATGGTCACCTTTCATTATTGTTTTCGCCGACTATAAAAAGAAGGAAATACAATGCATGACCAGCTTTCTATTTCCACGTTGATAGGCCAGTCGTTTCTCGCTTCATGGAGTATTCATTTTAATTGTCGGTGTTGCAACTGCTGGTGAAAGTGAAAACAAACCTAAAACCGGGTGGACCGAAAATTGAGAAAATTGAGTATAACGGGTACTTTTGTAAATAATAATATCATGACCTTTGAAAGCAAGCAACGCACCTTGCGTTCCAGGTTTTATTTAAGATTGGAAAAAAGTGAAAATCCATTAATTGCTGCTGCGTTGTCTATGTATGTACGTCTTAAAAGTGCTTTTTGGAAAATATTGTACAGAGATTGCTTTTAAATTGTCGCTCTGTTGGTTGTTTTAGTCCTTCTTTTTTTTAGTCTTTTTAGTGTGTCATATGAGCTGGTTCTCGAAATAAAGTTTATTATTTATTATAAAACGCGACCCTTCCGTGCACACCACACACACACACACACACACACACAGACACACACACAAGACTTAAACCGACAGACCAATTGTTTTCGTTTCTGTAACCATTCGGCCATTATAATAATAGCCAAAGTATTGTCTTATAGTGGCAGAGCATCAATATTTTGTTCAGTAATTCAGTGTATTTTAAACTATTCACTCAACTTTTGTTTATGCCAAATCAACAAATCACATATTGCCTTTGTAGCTTTGTGGTCACATTTGAGTGATTCTCAATGATCGATGGCATTTCCGACAGAGGGCGCTAAGCATAGAATCATCATAAGCACATGATTCGATGACTTCGTAAAAGGGGTAAACTTGAGACAACTAAGATTGAGACGATCTTCCAAAGAGCCATTTGGGGAAAATTACTTTAATATGGCTGGTGTATTCAATATTTTCACTTTAAAGTGCAACATTTTAGTGATACAATTATATACAGTTGTGGTTAATGGAATTTTATCCAGAAACAGGAGTCACGATGTATCATTGAAATGATTAACGTGTCATCTGTAACCTTGATGATCTTCAAAAGTATGACTCAACTCCCGTCGTTAACACTAGTTGTTCTCGCATTAACTGGTCCAAGGTGAATCATATATCAATACATAGTTATCTCAACAGTTCATGTAATAACCTTAGAGAAATTAACATTGGTAAAGAAGCTTTCTTTTGTAGAAATTCAAACTGTAATAACCCTTCTCATTTGCAATCAATTTCAAAACTGTATGATGATATTGTTGAAGCTTTAAAGGATGCTGGTTGCAAAACATTCCGTCTAATATTGAGTGTAATAATGCGGCTAAATCAATTCCAGGCTTGAATCAACATGTTAAAGATTATCATGCCATTGCTCGTGATGCTTTCCTGTTGTGGCAGGACTCTGGCAGTCCCAGACAAGGTCCGATTTTTGATCTCATGAGGACATCATAAGTTTAAGTATGTTTTTAAGATCTGTAAAAAGAGTGAGTCTCAAATGAGAGCTAACGCCTTAGCGGACAACCTCTGTAACAATAATAACAAGCAGTTTTGGAAGCGTGTTAAAAGTAAAAAGAAGTCACCTCTATCATCAACCATTGATGGTTGTAATCGGCAACATGACATTGCTAATTTATGGCGTGCCATTTCGCAAGTCTGCTTTCCTCTGTCACCAACAACAGTCATGAGTGTTTTGTGAAAGATACTATTTCGAGTGTTTCATTCGATAAGAATATGATTGTCACTCCAACTGCCTTAGAAATTCCATTGCAAAATTGGGCAGTGGTAAATCTGCTGGTCCAGATGGCATTACAGCTGAGCATTTAAAGTTTGCGCATTCACGCCTGCACGTTCTTCTCTCAGTGATGTTTACTGCAGCGCATATTCATGGTTACATGCCATCTCGCATGATGACACCACTTTGGTTCCACTTGTAAAGAATAAAAATGGTGACGTTACTAATTCTGGGAATTATCGCCCTATTGCTATTGCCACTGCCATTTCTAAAATGTATGAATTATTCATTCTTGATAAGTGTGATAGTTACTGTACGCAAATGATCATCAATTTGGTTTTAAAGAAAGTCACTCAACTGATACGTGTGTATTTTAGTAAAAGAAATAATTGATTTTTATAAGCGTCATAATACCTCTGTTTTCCTTTGTTTTCTTGATGCGACAAAAGCCTTCGATAAAGTGAACCATTGGACATTATTTCGCAAATTGATTGATAGTGGTATTCCAAATTTTCTAGTTCGTATTTTGGTTTATTGGTATAGGCATCAAGAATTTGCTGTAAGATGGGGTTCTGTTTTATCTAAACATTTTAAAACATGTAATTGTGTGAGACAAGGAGGTATACTTTCTCCACGTCTTTTTTCAGTTTATGTTGATAAACTTAGTCATTTAGTTGTAAAGAAAAATATCGGCTGCTTTCTCGGTGGAAAGTGAATGAATCACCTGTTATATGCTGATGACATAGTGCTGATTTGTCCTGGTTTAAAGGGTATCAACAACCTCTTGAATATTTGTACTCAATATGCTAATGACCATGATATTGTCTTTAATGCTTTGAAATCTAAGTGTCTTGGCATTTTGCCTAATACCCTTAATATTTGTAAGATTCCGCATGTGTACTTGTATGACAAAGAACTTTCTTTTGTAGATAAGCACTCTTATCTTGGTGTTATTTTCAACTGCAATGGCGATGATAATGATGATATTAAGCGTCAAATGAGGTTGTTTTATGCCAGAGCTAACATGTTAATCCGTGAGTTTTGGAACAGTTCGTACTCTGTTGAAACGAGACTTTTTATAACATATTGTACTTCTATGTATTTCTCACATCTTTGGAGTAAGTTCACAAATCAGTGTATCAATAATGTTCGCCTTGCTTATAACAACGGTTTTAAACTCTTGTTTGGTATTGACAGAAGATTAAGTATCTCGAACACTTTGTTCAGAGCAACATTTTGACTTTCGAAAGTAAACAGCGCACTTTACGCTCGAAATTTTATATAAGGCCGATGAAAAGTTAAGTATTTGTCAATGATTATTCATCAAGTCCTCAGTCAATTGTTAGGTCACTTTAGTGCGTGAATTTTATAAAGAATGACACTCTTTGAAAATTATCTCTTCAGTGGATATACATGCATGATATAGTAACATGTATCAGTAGCAGATATTGTTATGTAAAACAAAGGATTTTTCTCTATCTCAAAACATCCTTCCATATCAGCTGTTCTGTGGAATCGTAATACTTAATGTCAGCATGCTCTCATTTGTCTATGATAGAATTTTATCACACAAACATAATACACATCTGAACTCCCATAGACTCCCTATACTTGAAATGAACTTCAGCTACTTGGTATACATCATGCGCTCTAGACTATCATACTCTCTAGTGTGTACAGGTGAGGCTAAAGTGAATAGTCACTGCTATGGCTTAAGACACGGGTCATAGGAAGGGGACTTTGTTTTTTTTTTCATGTTACTACGTCACATTGTAGACACTCAGAGAAAAATCACGAGAAGAATCGGAAATCGTACCCAAAATTGCAAGGAGATCGTTATTGACGATAGACTATAACAGGTATGGATTCAGAGACGTATTGGAAGCCATCGATGCTGGTTTTTTGTCAGGAAAATCCGTCTCCGAACTCGGCTGTACGTGCGTATAGCGGCTATTCCATTTCCCTACTTCTTATATTTCTAATGCATACCAATATGTTTCAGTATTTATCAATAAAATTTTGTTAACGTTATGGGCGTAAATTAAAAAAAAAACATGAGCCACGCAACTTTGCGGATTAATATGTACGATGTTGTCATTTGTTCTGTTGTGGAACGCGTCACGAGCTTGTTCTATGCGAACGCCAATGTCACTACAGAGTGAGCACAGATGAGCAGTTGATCCTGCTCATTAAAATACACTTTCTCTGCAAAACATCGAGAGGAGACTATCAAGCACTTGTTTAAACCAATTTTGATCGGAATAAGATTCGAACTGTCTACAATTTGCCTCAAAACTACGAGCGAAGCACATATTAAACGGGTTCGAATCTCGCGCTGACGTGCTTTCGAAAGGAATGTACGTGGGATAGCAACGTGCGTAGCAACGACAATGAAAAAGTTCGAAACAGCGCGCACACTACCTTATTTGGGCAAAATGTGCCTGGGCGTGATACGGCAACTTATTACACACCTGTAAGAGCGCCTTTTCCCATAGGTTTACATGGGTACGTGAATCTAGGTATATGATAATCGTCTTTACAGCGTTATAGACTTGGTTCAAGACTGTGATTTGTGAATGTTTGACTGAGGTGAACGCGATGATATGTGTTCTGTATTCACATGGAACGCGTGAGTTGGGCGAACACGATGAGTGGGGTGAACGCTATACAGGGTACTTTAATCCGAAATCACAGACTTGGCTTTCTTGCACGGTCTGCATTGCTAAAAAGATGAGATGACGTTTGTATTTATTTTTCTCCTGTAATCTCGCATTATTTGCGATGGTCAACCGATCAGTTTATTAACGCGGTTGATGTGCGAACTTTATGCCGTATTTGCTAACTATGTAACGTACTCGATGTCGAAGTGGACAAGCAAAGACAGACATCATTTACACACGAAAAAAGGCAATGACACACGTCAAAGGAAAAACAATAAAGACCGGAGCATATCTTTAGCTGAATGTCACCATTTAGGAATTACGAAGAGACAAAACAACAAGTCGAACAAAGACAAACAAAACTAGCTTCACACACTGTATTTGTCCAATATAGCGGTTTTTTCCGACATTTATTCAATTTAAATAATTTATTAACCCAAGATTGATATATTAGTACTGTTTACTTATTGGTATGACAATCAGTTTTAAGATAGTTGAGAAAGATTAGTGTAATTCTGCAAATGTATTCAAGTCACCTTATTTCTGGACTTTATTTTTTAACTTTTTTGAACATTTAAAAAGAAAGTAGCTGCACTCTTTCTATGTAAAATTGTGTGGAATTTTCACATCATGCTTAAAATACGATACAACAAATAGAGACTTATTGCCTGAAATTCAAATTAGACGCTATAAAATGTGTCAATTCTAGGCGGAAAGAAAAAAAATCAATTTGCATAGAAACAGAGCTGTGAAAACTTTATTTACCCTACTGCCGTCACCACAAGTCCATACAAACAGCAAACCAGAACAATAGTATAAGAAATTGAGAAGAATCTCTGATCTTCAGATAGAAAGATTGTATTGATACAACCTTTTGCCCAGTTGGACATTTCTGTGAGCGAATTCTATTGTTTTAGGCAGAACGCTAACAACTTCAAAGTTGAAGACAAAAGTTGACATCGTTGTCTATTCTTTGGAAGTTTAAACATTGGCTATTGCAAACATTCGTGAATTCTTAGACCTTTATAAATGCAGACAAAACGGGCCGTCTGAAAACATAGACAGAATATGCTTGCAGTAAAGGATGACTGTATTAAGTTATTGAAAGCAGTTAATTTTATTTTGTGAATTTACAATAATTATGTTCGATATATTTTAATATGACACCAGTAATTTATTTATCTATTTATTCACATTAAAGGATAACCCATTTACAGACACCAATTGACTAATAATATTAAAAATTTCCCAATGCGGCCGTAATCTTTCATGGGTCCTACAAAATTCATCAGAGAGCTTTACAGATGAGAAAAAAAATAAATACACTAAAAAGTATTGGGAAAAAATTATGAAATGAAAAAAAGTGCAGCAAACAAATAATAGATATAACGCATTCTTGGTGATGACACTCATAACATTCCCTAACAGTCGAACCAGTATTCTTATTTTCTTGTACTGTATTCGTAACGATTTTTGGTGGTGCCGTTACGACATCTACGTCACTTACAAGTTAACCATCGAGTACCAAGGAGAACGTGATGTTCGATATGTGCCGTATCATGTAATGATAGCTCTTTCCTTACAGCACAGACTACAGTATCTTAAAGGGAAAGTAAAGAAATGCAAAACGATTTACCACAACCTTCATTAATCAACTGTGATTGTTGAGAGGTTTATTCTCTAGATTTCTTTATATCATTTTCTTAGTAAGAAATAAGGAGCAGAACCATCGCGTAATAGCTTTGCTGGTGCAAAAATACATTTCAGTCGTAATAAATTTGAAACAAATGAGCGGGTAGAAATCATAAGGTCTGGGTAGAGCAAATAATAACAAAAATTGAAAAATAAATCGACAGTAAGGGTTTAGTTATGCAGATGATAAGTGTTGCGCCTGAAATCTTGCAATTTCTTCGATTAGTCGCCCTCGTGTCCATAGACAGAGTACGACCACTGCGTCATTCCATGTGCACACTGAATCAAGCTAGCGTAAACGTATTGATTTAGTTGTTCAGGCCTACTGCTTATATATTAGGGTATGTTTGCACTCAGTCCCGCGAGGTGAACTCTGGTTAGCACGTGCTTTTGTTTCCAGTGTCAAAGGCCAAGAAACCATGAAAGACTTACTTTACATCCGGGACATTGTATGACATACGTAGCAGCATACCTGAGGTAGGTGAGCTGTGCCTATATGCCATCCTAAGCTTCTCAGTGTTTTATCTGCCTGATACCGCCGTGTTTTAAAGTTTTGCATATTTATGGTAAGCAGCAAGTACAATGCAAATTAACCTACCTGCGAGAAATGACCGACTGTGAGTTAGCGGAAAGGTTGCTTTGATCATGGCGGTATAAGTTGCCACTCCCGCACTGTTGTAAATGAAGTTTTTATTGTCGTGGTTTGTTCGATTCCTTACAAAGCAGCGTGGTATCGTCTCGTTGAGTTTAACACTTTAGGTTTTAGAAGTATTGCATGCACGTAGTAATACCAAGGTGCTGCATAAAGGTGCGGGATTGCTGGATAGCAAAATAGCCAGCTTTGACATATTTAGCAGCTATTCAGCTAAGAGGGTTTAGAGCAATGACTCAAGGGATAATTAGCGGCTATTCAGCTATTATGTTTGGGACCTAATGACGGAAACTTAATAGCTGCTTCGGGGTTGTTGAGCAGCTATTCAGCTATTCTGCTATGATACCAAAATCCTTAGCTATTCAGCTATTCAAGCTAATAGCCGTTTTTAGCCGCTATTAGCCAATGTTAGCTGGCTATTAGCTGGCTATCAGCTATTTTCTTATCAATCATATTCATGCAAAGTCACTGTCATGTTTTCCCGTATTAATTATTGCCTTGCCTGGAAACTGATACTCTCATCATTAACACGCCGAATGAGGTGACATACAATTCGTACGTGTATTTTCTGACTTTTTTATTACTTTTCAACATTTGCTTTAAACTCGAGAAGTCTCCAAATGTCTTACGGTGCGATTACTCTTGCAATGCAGCACCTGTTTGTCGATATCTCTCTTATTACAACTATTATTCCCACTGCCGATCTTAGTGATCTCGCAACTGCGCTTCCACTTTTCCACATGAACTTACTGGTCGCAGTTCTTTGTCTGATTTAGAACCTGTGTAATCAGTCACTCATGTTTGTCGCCGGGATTAGTATCTGTTAAAACCTGTAAAGTGGGCATAAACATTACCAATTCTCATGTACAGCGTGATCTTTTTGGCGTGATTCTACCCTTCGCTTATACCATTTCCTCCGTAGAGCCCCGCTCGACAAGAAATGCACAATGCAATTAGGTATTTCTGAAGTAACCGAACATTTGATATTACTTTCTTGGTTCTACCCATATTCTTGCACATCTTTCATTTAATACAGAGGCAAGCCAAAACAACAGCTTATCGTCCAAACGCTTGTGTACTTGTCAGTTGTGGGAAGTCTTCTACAAACAATTTTTGTGTTCAGCTGCAAACTGACATGCATATTTAATAAGTTTTTGAACAAAAGACAATGCAAAACCCGTCACTGGTATTTGATTAGCGTCTGCGTGAATGTCGGTACAATTAAACTTTTTTAGACACAAGCAATCACATGAAACCTTTTCAAACAGAGACTAACTGACCATAACTACTCTATACCGCTCAACCAGCCATGTGACTTAATACATTTCTTGGTCCTACAAATCGCAAGATTCCCCGATCATTTCGTTTCATGCCAGTGAATGAAATCCTCAATACGTACAATTTGTGATTTCTTCAGCTCTCAATGCAGAAAAAAATGCCATGTGCGATGGTTAGTAGAAACTTACATTTGCATGAAAAAAATATCTTCCATAAAGAACTCAATACTACGTTCTTGGTTCTACAATATTTATTCAGTATATTTATGAGATGTCTAATTCTTTGTACACCTAAGTGAAAGTCACGCTCGTAACTTCCTTGGTAATAAGTAGTTGTCAGGCTTTTTCAGACAAGTCCACTGCTTAGCTTGTAGCCAGCTAATAGCTAGCTAAGAGCTAGGCTATTAGCGGCTAAAAACGGCTAATAGCTTGAATAGCTCAATAGCCAGCCCATTTAGGCCGCGAGAGTTGTTAGCTGGTAGCCAGCTAATAGCTAGCTAAGAGTGGCTATTAGCGGCTAAAAACGGCTAATAGCTTGAATAGCTCAATAGCCAGCCCATTCCGACCTCAGGAGCCAGCCCATTCCGACCTCGGGAGTTGTTAGCTGGTAGCCAGCTAATAGCTGGCTAATAACAGCTAATAGCGGCTAAAAACGGCTAATAGCTTGAATAGCTCAATAGCCAGCCCATTTCGGCATCAGGAGTTTGTAGCTGGTAGCCAGCTAATAGTGAGCTAAGAGTGGCTATTAGCGGCTAAAAACGGCTAATAGCTTGAATAGCTCTATAACCAGCCCTAAAATAATCATTTGTTTTTAGCTGAATAGCTACCTACTACGTTTATTAGCAGCTAAAAGTGTCCTGTGGAAATTAATAATAGCTTCAATAGCCACAAACAGCTAACTATAAGCTATTCTTATGGCTAACGTAGCTATTAGCTACCTAGCTATTTAGGGGGCTATTCAGCTATCCAGCAATCCCGCACCCCACTCAGGTGCTGATCACAGTCGTCCACGTCGGCCAGGATTGTGTGCCGACTACATAGAACGACCTTTATGATAACCTTCAGCGTACTATAAGAAGGAAAGAATATATGACCAGCTTTCGATTACCGTGTTGATAGGGAAATGAGCTACTACCTTATAAGCTGCTAACGAGTTATTTGGGCGATAAGCCCCGACGTTGGTGATAGGCAGAAAAAATTAATGAGGGGAATTAGGGAGGGCAATTTAAGATATTGACTGCTTTTTTTGAAATATTATACCATAGATAGCTATGGTAAAGTAATAGGCACGCACTAGACAAAGGTAAGGATTGCATGAAAAATACTTTACTTGAATATATGACATTTATTGATCATATTCATAACTTCTCGACGAATATTGCTCTCCATACTCTGTGGTTAGCCGTGAGTTGCGTACAGCCTCCGTGTGTTCCAGGCGTTACACGCGCTAGTTGGCATTTTTTTCTTTTTGTCTGTGATTTAATATATAGGATAAGTCAGCATATCAAAATCAGACTACAATATATCGAAATTGGACCACATACATATCTTACATGGATATACTAGGGCTACATTAGATAAAATATAAAAAAACGCTTAACCACCGCTGACTGGGATCGAGGTACGGGCCTGGGTACGGGGAGAGCGAATCGTTGTCCCTGGGAAGGCTAGCGCTTACAAACAGGCGAAGTCGGTCAATTTTTGTTTCTGTGTTATGTCCCATTAGCCGAAATGTTCTGCATATGTGAATGCCGGACCCTTGTCCATAACAAAGAAAATATTTTTCTAATAGTCATTCGAGTAAGTTGAACTGGACCATGTTGTACCGTCGTACCGATTGACAGATCGCAAGCGTAACACTCGTCGCTGACGTGTAATGCATGTCATACCGTAAGGACATATGCGAGCGCGTCCATGTATGGCCGTGGTTTTAGGGACTACAAATCTCGTGGCGCAACGCATTCCTTTTAATTTTCGACCTGAAATGGTGACTTGAGAATTTTACAACATAACATACACTTTTAATAGTTGCTAGTATCCGTTTCAACTCAATGAACAATGGATACATCGTTAGGTGTCGCCGTTCTCAAACTACTGAAAATCCAGTCTTTGCGAACTGACCAGGTGGGAGTGCAGAGGAATACATAGAAGAGCCAAATGTAGAATTCGGAATTAAAGGTCTACAGTCACCTGCAATCGAAATATGCCCATATATGGTCAAAGGGGTGTTCCTTGGTATTCAAAATGCCCATGGAGGGCGCTGTTTTTAATAAGCGCCCACCCGCTTAAAATCTGTGATTGGTGAGATTTTCTCTTTCCATGGTAACTGTGGCAAAATTGGAACAGGTGACAGTATACCTTTAAGTGGAGATAATTTGTTTGTGTTCCTGCCAGCGTGATTCAACGTATTATTTGAAGTTTTATCGCCCTTATTCACGCTGAATACTGATAGACGTGGTGGTTATCCGGTTCTCGTGCCTGAACCGGATAGCCATCATCACGTCAAAATTTGTATTGGGCAAAAGCTTGAATGGTGGAGTTATGGAGATTAATAGTTATAAATCAATAATTCATTTTACAATGTTGCTATTGTATTCTTCTGTCTCAATTAGTTGCTGAGTATAGAAGTAGCAATGTGATGATGAATGATGCCTGATCAGATGATTGTGAGAATCAAATTTTCCTTTAAGATTGATACCGGAATTACGGTTTTCACCACTGCCGATTTGGGATATTCTTCTTTTTAACACAAAGGGTAGTTCGTGCCTCGACGTTGGAAAACTTTTTTTTTCAAAATTTTCTCAAGCAAACTTTCAACCGTTCTACTTCCAAGTCAATTATACAAATCCGGGGCTCCGTCACGGTGCTAATTTTGGTGTAACACAAACACATTTGCAGGTGGTTGAATTTTAAAGTGACCACCATCTCTGCATTAGCTCCAAAGGGAAAATAAAATCTCGATTTTCACAAAAATAAGCCGATGAAAACTGTATTTACTTCATGAGTTTCAAATTGACTCCCAAACACAACTGGGTTATATAGGATAAACTCGGTACTACGTCTACCTTCTAAGTTAAAAATCTAATATTGAAGTGGGTTAGTGGAAATGTTAAAAACACACTTTTATCGGATAATAACTATTAATTATTCATGTTAGAGCACTCTGGTCTGATGCTGCTGGAACTCTCTAACTTAGACATCTTCGACGGATTATCGGATAACAAAAAAGCCTATGCCGCTCCTTCATGCGACATAATGTAATGCACGAGTGCATACAGGCAAATAACATTATTTCCCCCTTTCCTACCTATGTCACAAATTTGGCATTACTGTTCCTACCAAGATTTTAAAAGCCGTTTAGAGGGAGCTCATTGAAAATTATAGCTATACAAATATTTGGACGTCATGATTGGATTGCTCAATCCTATAGACATCGGCAAGTATACACTAGACAGAAAGTGTTGATTTGCATCACAGCTCCCTCCCCCTCCCATAGAGGGACTGTGTTTTGATACTATTCTAGCGTTAGCCCGCCAGTCTCAGGGCGCTTTTCAAGGAAAAGGATTTGGTGTTACTGGGGAACTGTAAGTAGATTTATCAATTGATGCTATTGCTGCTAGAGGGCGCCATCGCTTTGCGTTCAGAGATTGGCAACCCACGGTCGCGGGCAACCTCAAACTTTAATTTCCGTGCAATTAGTTTTCGAGTAACCGGACTTTTATGTCATACGATATTTGAAACATAGTTTGTGCTAAAATCCGACTAGCTTTGGCAAATATTGTTAATTTTGTCAGACTAGCGGTAGCCACGTACAGCTCGTTTCTTGTTACAGCAAAGACGAGTTATCGAAACTCAGCGAATGACAAATAAGGCAGCAAACTAACGTAAAACAAATGACGAAAGAGAAAATATTCATTTATTAATACTACATTCCACACGACTGTCACGGTTTAACATTTCCAATCCTGAATTGTCACACGTGAAATCCACTTATCAACGAAATCCATTAAAAATTTTCAGCAAGCGCGGAAAATAGCGCCCTCGGTTATTTTTTGACGTTTCGTTCGTTTTTGTCAACTTTTCACATAGATGAATCGCATCGAATTACACATGTAGTTTCAGATATTTTTATTGAATGTGAACCGACGTTAGATTGTCATGCTAAGATCACATGTGAGATTACAAGCTTAGCATTTTTTGAAATTTATACTACTAGACTATTGTATGAAAAATACGAATCTTTAAACTCAAATGTTTTCATCAAAAAATTCTTGCTCTGCCAATAACGTTTATAATTTATCGTGTCTTGGAAACCTATCAAAACCATGACTTAAAGCCACCTTGTTAGTCGCTTTTAATCAAAGTAGTTCTTTTGAAATTGGGACTCGGATCTTGTCAATAATCTTGTGAATTACATCAAAGGTAATCCTGTTGACGACGGTAATTACGTGGAACTTCAGGGAATTGATTGCAGTCCTTGTCAAAATGTAAAGGGCCTAATCACATGGACATTTGCGTTGTGCAAGCATATTTTTCACAGCATGAACGCAGTAACTAGAATCCAAGAGGTTTATGCACACATTTTGTAAGCACTGATTACGTATGGAGGTACATGTGTAAAGAATTAGCCAGTTTTCCTTCTTAGACTTAGAATTTTATAGTTTCCTAAATAAAACTTCTAATTCTCTATTAAATTGTTGCAGTTCTGGGCGATTGTCTGTGCGATTTGAACTTTTAATATAATGCAAAATAGATCGCCTTTGAATTTGTCTCCATTTCAAAATGCGATCTAAGGAGGCAAGATCAATTGGAGACGCTATTTATATTTATTTCAATTGTTGGTGTTGCAGCTGAAAGTAAAAGCAGAGTATGAAAACAAACCTAAAACACATATACTCACAAAGCCAGAACAACAGACTAATTGTTTTCGTTTTTTTCACCATTCTGTAATGTTAAGAAAACTTTAATTATTGGCTTATTGTGGCAGAGTATGAATATTTTGTTCAGTAATTCAGTGTATTTTAAATTATTAACTCCACTTTTTGTTTGTGTCAAATCAACAAATCTCATTTTTGACTCTGTAGCTTTGTGGTCACGTTTGAGTGATTCTCAGCAATCGATGACATCTCCGACAGAGGGCGCTATGCATAGCCTCATCATAAGGGCATGATTCGGTGACTTCGTAAGAGGGAAAAATTGATACTAAGATGGAGACGATCTTCCAAAGAGCAATTTTGGGAAATAACTTTATTATGGCGGGTGTATTCAATATTTTCACTTTAAAGTGCAACATTTCAGTGATAACAGTTCAAACAGTTTGTCAACATAAAACTGAACTAGGCTTGTAAAATCACGCTATGACAGAGATATTTGAAAAGAAACTTCTTTTGACAGTTTCCCACTTTCCCTAGTCGATTTTTTCTGCATTGGGCGCGAAAGAAACCTTTCAGAGATAGCACCGTGTCAAATGTTCGGATGTCCGAGGACAAATGATTGCGCAACCGTTGACGGTTTCACCTGAAATACGATGATTTCTCGAGAGAAGACGTCCAAATGTTACACGGGGAGCAACCAAGCCCACGGAAATGTTGACCTATCAAAAAGCAGCGCCCTCCGTCAGCGTTTTCATGTCTGTTCTGAATGCCTTCTGTGGCCACGTTTCAAAGTAAAGTGCCAGGTTACATACGTAGTTACATAGAATTTCATTTGATGTGAACTGATGATGAAATTTGGAAATGAGATTACATCGGGATTAAAGTTAGAAAGTTTTCTCAAAACTGGTGTGTCTCAACGATGATGACGAAAAGCGATCATCCGACTCTTGTCAATGCTGAAGAATCGTTAAGGGACGAAATCTTACAATTGAGAGTGTCTAGCTACAAATGTAGCCGTACAATGTATTTAAGACCTCATAATTGATGTTCAACATCTAACGAGAGTAATGTTTTGCAAATAGGAACTCGGACCCTGACAATGATGTTGTGAGGCTTGCCTCTATGCTAATTACTCGTCCAAAATTACTGCATCGTATCATTCATTCAGGCGTTCACAGGCCGGTGTTTGGATACCTACACACAGGAACTACACACAGAGACATAATCGTGTTCACAGAGTCATGCAAACATCCAGAAACTGGTAATTAGCAAAGTAATTTTAATTACGCACGGAGCCATCAAGCCAAGTTATTAATTTTGTAATTTTTGCAATGTCTTATGTTGATAATTACCGCTCTGTGAACGAAAAATACAGACAAAGGTACCTATGTAGACAGATGCACAGAAAATATTATCATAGGGACAAACAAAGACAGACAACCTTCACACACAAAAAGAGTAATGACACATGTAAAAGGAAAAACAAGGAAGACCAAATCTTTGGTTAAATGTCACCATTTAAGAATTAAGAAGAGACGAAACAACACAAAGTCGAACAAAGACAAACAAAACTAGCTTCACACGGCATTTTGCCCAATGTCACGGTTTTTGCAGACATTGATTGAATTTTCAATAATTTGTCAACCAAAGATTTATATATTAGTACAGTTTACTTGTTTGTATGACGAGCTGTTATGAGATGGTTGAGAAAGATATACCTGTGTACTCAGTCACCGGATTTCAAGACTTATTTTTTAATATTTTTGAACATTTAAAAAGAAAGTTATTGCACTCTTTCTGTGTAAAATTGTGTGGAATTTTCACATCATTATTAAAATAGTATGCTAACTGTGCCAATTCTAGGCATAAATTAAAAGTTGAAATCGTTGCCTATTCTTTGGAAAGTTTAAACATTGGCTATAATCGCAAACATTTGAACTCTTAGAGTATTATAAATGCAGACAAAACAGGCCCTCTGAACACATAGACAGAATACGTTTGCAGTAAACGATGACTGCATGAAATTATTGAATGCACTTTATTTTATTTTTGTAAATTTACGATTATAATGTCCAACGTATTTACATGACAACAATAATAAAGTGATTTATAAGATCTTACAGTACCGGCAGTACCGGTTATAGATACCGACGGGAACCTGAATGCTGGCAAACAATACGTATCTTAACTGTTATTGTTTTAAAACAACATGTTTCCATCAAAGGCTTTTATGACTCTGTATAGAACTAATATTTCGGATGAATGAATATCATCTTCATGGACACGTGTTGTCGTGATGAAGAGGATAAACTACATTATCCATAAATAAAATTCAAAAGTAACACATTCGTAGTGATGACATTCACAATATCCCCTAACAGACGAGCAAATATTGTTATTTTCTTGCACTGTATTCGTAACACTTGTTTTGGTGGCACTGTTACGACATCTACGTCACCAACAAGTTTACACATCGAATCTTATAGAGCGCGTTACGTTCGATATATGAGGTGTGTACTAATAGCAGCACAGACTATACGCAGTATTTAAAAGGCAAAGTAAGCAAAAACAAAACGATATGCGACAAATTTCATTACATTGCAATTAAATTCTTCTCCCTGATATTTGCAAGCGAGAAGGGGGAATATGACCGATATGGTTGGATATTTGGGCATCAACAAGTTTTCTAAGTTAATGATGATCTGATTTGGTATCGAATTATATAAAACAGTTAAAGGATACCAGACCGTATCACACACGCTCTTTTCCAAATGAAAATTTCAATCTTACTTAAAACACGTCTAGGCCAAAGCTAAGACTGGCCAAAGTTGTCGGAGTAATTAAAACAGGCACGGACTGTATTGCCGCGCTTGCCAGTCGGATGTCGAACGTGCACTTTGCTCCAGTGTACAGTTTTGTTCATGAGTGTGGTTGCTGGCCTTGCCGCAGGTGGCGCACTTCCTGTGCCCAGCAAAATCAAGCTTGAAGCTGATTACTACCCGCAAATAGAAAACTTGTTTGTTCAGTCGTTTTAATTTAACAAGAGTTGAAAGTATCACTGTTAATGATTGAAATCAGAAGAAATTCCAAGGACTCTGAGGCCGAATCACAGGAAGCTTTGCCCAAACTTTTAATTGAGTGAACGGAGATAGGGGTACTTGAAGATTCCCTATGCCTTTAAGCGACATGGAAAAAGTCACATATATTGCCAAGATGAAACCGCCGTACGTGTTGAGTGCATATATGAAAAATAAATTTGGCACTCACTTTGTTAGACAACAAATTTCCGACAACAACTCTGATATCAAAATTCGATTGTACCAAGTATTGGCAATGGCAACAGAGCAATGTCAGTCATTATTTACTGTATTAGGGACCGTCTCAGATTGTCGCATACGTTCAAAAAGCAAAATGCGTTCGTAGGAAAGGGTTTGACCTCGATTCAATTAGTGGACTTCACTTTCGCAATTTTATTTTGTGATCACAAGTTCTTTAAGTCTAAAATAAACAAAAACTGCACACTCGTGCCAACGAAATTTACAGTAGCTGTTTCCAACTCGTTCGCGTCCCAAACACATTAAATTGTATCCTAAACATTTTATTCACCGAATCATAGTTAAAGAGTATCATTTTTAAATGTGCTATAAGCGTCTGCCTGCTCTAACCACACCTGGTCATTTCACTCTCACTGTGTTGACGATACAGCACTGAATACTGCAGTCTTCGCGAGAATCATAATTTTCAGTGAAAATGTTGAAAAAAACCCCACCCCATATAGCAAGACAAATGACCCTCTTTGGTAAAGCAGTTGCCGGTTCAAAGCAATTCTTCGAAAAGTACCATAATGACTACGAAAGTTGGTGGAAGCCTACAAGATTTTACATCACAGCGACTTGTCAAGAAAAAGCACAGAGATGCAGAGGAAGATTGGAAAAGGGTATACAAGTTTGACGCTGGGAAACTGAAAAAATACGTGACTGACTCTAGCGAGAAAAAAGGACGAGAAGAAAATGATAGTTATTAGATGCAAATGTTTAGGGGGGGGTTCGAAGTAAAAGAAACTGACATTTCTATGAGGTTTGTACTCAAATTTGATTGATTACTTGACACTGTGACGTGGCAAGGGGATACATATTCTTCAGTAGCTATAGCAAAATGCAATTCTACTTTCAGGCAGACATCAACATTTCGCACTTTTGAACTTTTAGTTTAGGGGAGGGGAGGGGGTTTTGATCTAAACGAATGAACTTCGTTTCTATTTATGCAACAATCTGAGACGGTCCCTTACTTACTATGTGAATACTCAATTTGGAATAAAAGATGTTCAATTTTTCTTCATGGAAATTAGATCACCCTTCAATATCAGGTAATTTAATTAAAACTTGTCTTCCTGGATAAATACATGGTGATTTATTTACTGTACTTGTCAAGATTGTCTGCGGAGACATTATCGACGAACTTACGACCTTTTGATTTGAGACATGCACAAGCCCACAGAGTTAGTCACTGACGAGAAAGCGCGGAAGAGAGAGGTTTGGAAAATATTAAGTCTGAACCGATAGTTTAGGAGTAAGAGTTTGAGATTGTATTCCCCTACATGACAATCACTGTTGACGCCCAAAACAGACACATAGACCCGCTGGAAATTCCATCTGTAATTCTAGGAGGCTGCTTCTGTTCAACGATTGATGCATGAACTGTTGTTTGAAACGCTTATTGTTTTCTCATTGAGAAATTAGAAATAATGTCATCATGTGAAGGCGCTACAATAGCTTTCCCGATGCAAAGATAAATTTCAAATTTAATTTAAAGAGTCGTCATAAATCTGAAAATTAGGCGGGGTGAAATCAAAAGGTTTGTTGGCAGAGAAAATCCATACTAAGAAAAATGATTTTTGTGGGAAAAGTGCGAAACTGAGGGTTCATGTTCATATGCAGATGATATGTGTTTTGCTTCAAAATCTTACATATGTCATGCGTAAGATTTTCATGTGCACACCGAATTCCAGGAGTTTAACGTACACGTATTGATTTAGTTGTCTAAGTCCAGCAAACTTTTCCCTTAGCGTTGGTTCTATGGCCATCGGCATATGTGATAATGTTAAGGTACGTTTACACAAAGTCCCTTCAGTTGAACTGTGGTTTGCATATACTTTTGTTTCCAGTGTCAAAGGCCATGAAACCATGACAGCCTTACTTTATATCCGGGACATTTCAAACATACGCAGTGGCGTAGCTGAGGTGTGTGGGTTTGTCGTTGTTCGGCCATTCTAAGCTTCTCAGTGTTTATCTGCCTGATGTTGTTGTGTTTTCGAGAAAGCTTTGCATACTTTTGGTGAGCAGCGAGTGCAATGCAAATTAACCTACGTGTCAGAAACTAACCGACTATGGGTTAGCGGAAAGGTTGTTGTGATCATGGCGGTAGAAGTTTCCACTCCCACGCTGTTGTAAATGGCGTTTTTGTCGCCGTGGTTTATTCGAGCCCTTACAAAGAAATGTGGAGTGGTCTAGTTTTATAAGCATTGCATGCACGTAGTAATGCAAAGGTACTGAGCACAGTCGTCCAAGTAGGCCAGGGATTGTGTGCCGACTACAGAGAACGACCTTTATGGTGACCTTTAGCGTACTATGAAAAGAAGGAAATAACACACGATCGGCTTCCCATTTTCATGTTGATAGGCTAGCATAGCGAGATATGCAGCACTATCAGTTCCGTTTACAGTGCTGTTGTTATACCCATAATAGGGAACAGTTGTCATTCCCCAGGGGTGGGTGTGTCTTGGTCTCAGCACAGGTTCCTTGTTTATTTTGTACGTCGGAGATTGATATGAATTGCCAATAAAAATTTATACTACCGACCTTTTGGTGCCTTGTTCTTTTGTTAGCATTAGTTTTGCAAATATATTTTCTCTTTTTACTGTGTTATGTATTTGTCCACAGGCATGTTTTTGTTTTTGCCTGTGATTTGTCCTTTGATAATCTTAATAACAGAAGTGTTATCACTGTGTCGTGTCAATTTAGTCCGTGGCTAGAGGGGATCTACGTGCACCCCCACAGGATAACAAACCTGTATTTTTCAAAAACCTTGGGATCCCTAGAATACGAAATGGAATTTTAACCGAAAAAAATATAGGGAAGCAATAGCTGTTATGGTCATGTTTTGAAGGGTACCGCAAAATCACGATTTTGCAACCAAATTGTATTTTCGTCAAATCTGTCTTCTTGTTAGTCATCTGCTGAACATAATTTTTAACATAACCTTACTTGTTTGGTATCATTAGAAAAGCAATTTATTGTTTTTTTAAGATGACATATTGTACTATGCAATATCTTCTACAGTTTTTGTGAAATATGGCCAAAACTTACCCCATACCCCAAAGTTTGACATTGCAAATTACAGTAAATCTGAAATTCTACCAATTTTTTAGCAAGGTATAATAAAAAATGCAATGCTTTGTATGAAATTGGTTTTATTTGGTACAGGGAAATGTCAGAAAATTAATATGAAATAGACTTTTAACAGAAAAAATATTGGGACTCTACGGCTGTAACAGTCATAGTTTGGAGGGTACCGCAATATCACAGTCACTATGCATGCAGTCATAACCTGTAAGGAAAACTAGGGTCGGAGAACAACTTCAACAAGAAATCTTCAGAAAACCAGTTTTATAAGGCCAAGACACTTTAGGTTGATAGACTAAATCTTTATTTGCAATACATATTACACTCAAACGTATAAAAATAAACGATAGCGTCACCATGAAAGTGTCAGTTTGCCCACTGTCCTAGGTTAACCCACTCATCTGTTGGCACTTGTTCATATCTTAGTAAAGATCGTGAAAGCAAGAGGATATTTTGTGTGTTCGGGAATTTGTACGCGGCGGGACGCTGATTTATGGAAATTCGAAGAGCCCCAAAACATGGAAAAGCTCGCTTTCATTTCCCAAAACGGCGGGAAAGGCAACACAGAACTTTGTATCAAAGTTAGAATAAACATGAACGTCATTGGCTAATTCTCCAAAGTCATGCATGGAAACAAATCCTTGTTTTCGATGACGTTCGCACGGTGATGTCAAACAAGTTTAGAATCCCATTTAAACATCAAGCTACAGCATGCAAAATATGCAGCTTATGAAAACATAACAAAAACACTCAACAATTTCAATATTTAACGACAATATTGATATTGTTACCAAAGTTGTGTTTCTGACAAAGAAAGAAAAACATTCTCTTACATATTTACACTCAAATAAGATGTGTTCCAGTGTTTATCTTGGCCACAAATATGGCATTACCCAACACTTAAATTGAAAGTTCATTGAAATTTTATACCAACGAGGAAAATAGCGCCCTCATTATTTTTTGAACATGATTACGTTCGTTTTTGTCAATTTTTCATAAAGCTGAGTCGCCTGGCGTCATACATGTAGCTTCAAATATTTTTATTGAATTTAAACCTGCGTTAGATTTTCATGATAAGATCACAAGTGAGATAAAAAGACTTAAAGAAGTTTCGAAATTTAGGCTACTAGACCATTATGTCGAAAATGAATCTCCTAACTCAAACGTTTTCATTAGAAAATTCTTGCTGTGCAACGGACAGCAATCTTGGAATTGATCGCGTCTAGGAAGCCTGGTAAAACCATATATCAAAGACACATTGACTGTCGTTAGAAATCAAAAGTTAGTATTTTAAAGTAGAGACTAGGATCCTGATAATAATATTGTGAGTTAATCGTCAATGGCAATACCGTTGACTACGGTGATTACGTGGTTAAATGTAAGGGAGTGAACTTGGCCCCGGGGTACTCCCATAGAAAGGTGTACGGGTATGTGCCGCCTTAGTGGATCACCTTTTCACGTAAAAATCCATAAAATAGGGTAGATTAGCATTGGTCGATATCAAAGTAAATTTTAAATGCTTAAGATAAACTTTCACAACAGAATAAAGTTGAATATTCATTAACTTTGTCAAGCTAGTCCCTAACGATGGGTCACATTTTTGGAATATATACATGGGTAGATATTTTCGTCTTGGGCGGCTCACCCCACCCCCCCTCCGAAAGAAAATATCAGGAGTAACCTTCCTTGGCTTTTGGCAGCCCTTGTCAACATGTATAGGGCCTGATTATAATGACATTTTTGTGTTCGCTATGTTTTGAACACCATGAACGTAGAAGCAAAAATCCAGGAGGTTTATACATACACTTTGCTTACTGATTACACTTGCAGACAGACGTGTAAAGAATTAACTACTTTTCCAACTTAGACTTATAGAATTTATAGTTTCTTAGATGAAATTTGAAAGTCTCAGCTAAATATTTTCAGTTCTGGGTGTTTGTCCATGCGATTTGAACGTTTCATAATGACGCTGAAGAGATGGCGGATAAATTGGTCTCCAAGTAAAGGAGACTGGACTACGAGAGCCTATTGAAGACACTATTTACATTCATTTTAATGGGGAAAATTTTAGGTGTTGAACTTGACAGTCAAACTGAAAACTAACCAAATAGAAACACACACACACGCACGCAATAACACACACACACAAACACAAACACAAACAACACACAAACGAACACATACATACTCTCAGACAAGACATGAACAAGAGACTAATTGTTTTCGCTTCTGTCATAATAATAATGGCCCAATTATTTGCGTTTTGTGGGAGAATATGAATATTTTGTTCATTAATATAGTATATTAAAAATTATTCTCTCCATTTTTTAAAATGACAAACCAACAAATCCAATTTGCCTGTCTTTCTTTGCAGTCACGTTTGAGTGATTCTCAGCGACCGATGACATCTCCGACAGAGGGCGCTATGCATAGACTCATCATGAGGACCTGACCTTATTGAAACATTTAACTTTTGTTAACTCAGAGGAATTGACAAATAGCCAGAACCTCAGTTTAGTTTTTTGTTCTGTAAAAACGTGGATAAGGCAGAATGAAACAATAAGGAGACCAATAAGTCTCCTCAATGTAGACTAGGATTCTTGCAAAAGTATTGCTAATAGGGTACGAAAGGTAATTGGCAAAATATGCAACCCAGATCAGTGTGACTACATCCCCGGACGGAAGATAGGTGACAATATTATCTTCACCAAAGATATTATTAAATATGCCAAAATTACCAACTTTTGCAGTGACTTCATCAAGCAAATAAAAGTATTTACAACAATACTACTTATAAAATAAAGTGCAATGGCTTTCTTTCTCGCAGTATTCAAATTAATAAGGGTGTAAAACAAGGGTGTCCTTTATCACTCTAAGTGTATATTATGGCAGCAGAAGTAATAGCCGAAAATATTCGTAAAGATGACGATATAATAAGTTTCATTCTTCCAGACAAACAAGAAGAGAAAAAAGAGTTATGCAGATGATACAACTTTATACTTGATACATGTAGAAAGTATTACACAGTACTTTGAAAATGTTCAAGATATTTGAAAAAGCAACAGATGCGAAGCTAATTAAGAAGAAATCTGATTGTTTATGGGCGGGAGTTTTAAAAACCGCACTGATTCAGTGGAAAGAATCGATATTTCAGACACGGTTCTGCAAATCTTGATAGTTGGTTTTGGAAACAGAACAGAACCACAGTAAACTGGAAATAGTAATGGAAGAATTTACGAATTGCTTTAAGATCTGGATTACTAGAAATCTTTCCTTTAAAGGCAGGGCAATAATAGCTAATGTGCTAGCTATATCGACATTGTGGTACCCGTACCTAAAGTGATTGACGCAGCAAATAGGAAAGTATGGAATTTTATTTTGAGAGGCAAACGAAAAGTATAACAGGGGCATATTTATTCATAGATATGGCGATTGTGACAAAAATGCTGTCGAGATTAAAGAAAAGAATATAATGCACTCCTATCGAAGTGGATCACGTGAAAACCGGAGAAAAACACTGATAAGGAAACCCCTAAATGGGCCAGCTTATCACTACGACTGAGATGCGACAGCAAGAGAATACCGCGTAAGTATAGACGTCGCCGTACTCCACATTTGATTTTAATCAGATTGCTTAGTAAAGATTTCATGGCGAATTTTGACAACAAACTACATAGTGATTATTACTATCTTCATCTCAAAGTCAAATTCAACAACAACCGAATCCTAATGGTGTGTGAAGATATGTTTACTCTGTGAGCAGTGAATTCGAATAATCAAATTTGAATAATCAAACGAATTCGAATTGTATCAACATTGTCTTTAGTACTTCATTGAGATTTCTGTCCTACCACGAATTATGTACATATAGTCATAGTACCCGACAGATTAAATTCGGTGAACACTAGTAAAGCTATAAATATAGACAAACATGCATGTTAGCCAAATGCACATATAAACATATAGAATCATTACTGGGACATTAAGACAGACCAGCAAAGACAGACACTGAGCGAAATACACAACCATAACACGCACCATATAGGCACGGAAACATGTCAAAGAACCACAATTGAGACTAAACGTTTAGGTACACATCACCATTGTTTCTTTTTTTAGTAAAAATTCGTTTAATTTACAGTAACTGCTTCGCTTCGGTCGTTGAAATTTTTTTTAATGACAGACTTCGTGAGGGCGGTCGTTCACCTCGCCGCTGGTGGCGCACTTGTGGGCTTGGCCAAATAAAACGAAAGCAAATTACCAACAGCAGTCGTCTTCATTCGAAAAGAATTGCAAACACCAATGTTAATGACGTAAATTGGAAGACACTCCAAAGCGGTCTAATGATCATAGAAAGCATGGCCAAAACCTTTAACTTGCCAGGTGGGAAATCCCACTAACGTTCATGCCCGAGATGTAACCCTTGAAAATTTTGAGTGCGCATACTATAACGAAAAAGAAATTTGGAAAGAATATATCTCTTACTTTGTCGGACAAAATATTTAAAACAACGAAACCGACATCAAAGTTGTATTAACATGTATCGACAATTACAACAGTAAAATGTCAAAATATCACTATCTTTATTACACTTGTTACGTGCAGAGAAAACGAACAAAAGGGTGAACTCAGTAGTTAACGTTTAAACAAAATTTATTACGAAAATAAAACTTATTGCTAAGTCAGGGATAGAGTACAAGCTTTAAAAGTGTACAGACTACTTATCTCAGCTGGGACGGCAAAGCTCCAGTCTCAGAGTTGTAACAGTCAGTCAAATGAATGAACAGTCCTTTGGCTCGCAGGCTTGAAGCTGCACAAAGTCCACAGTATAAATCCAGCGTTGGCAGTGAAGGTCTTGAAAAGTCTTGAGAATGACTACTGCTGGAGTTTAGTAACACACAAGAGACACGATCCCAAAAGTCTGACTGGAAGCTGAGCACGTCCCTTTTATAAAGGCATATAAGAACAATCTAGAACTTTTATTGACATGCTAATTACTGTTCTAAAATTATCTCCCTTACACAACTAATCAACTTTCCAGAACATTCCAAACATGACTAATTGAATTCAAGGTTGTTAGGTCATCAAGGGCAGTGACCTTGAGAATGTTCTAGACTAATTGAACTCAGGTCATGATGAGTGTGGGGTAAATGACCTACATAACACACCCCCTCTTCAAAAAAGAAAATTTTTCAAAGAAAAATCTTTCTTTTACAAATGTAATCTTGAAAAAGATTTAAGTACTCAAAATTTTTTTACTCTAAAGTAAAATTTCTTGAAAGTGAACAACAATAAACTCTAAAACGAGAGAGACAGTCTGCAATTAAATTGTCTCTGCCTTTGATATGTCTAATATCAAGATTAAACTCCTGTAACATTAAACTCCATCTTAGCAATCTCTGATTTTTGCCTTTAAATTTCTGCAGAAAAACAAGAGGGTTGTGATCAATATAAACCACTATTGGCTGATTTGAAGAAGTAACATAAACTTCAAAATGCTGTAAAGCTAATATCAAAGATAAACACTCTTTTTCAATTGTAGAGTAGTTTCTCTGGGATTTGTTAAATTTGCGTGAAAAATAGCAAACAGGATGATCTACACCATGACTATCCTCTTGCAATAAAACAGCACCAGCAGCCGTATCACTAGCATCCACAGCTAATTTGAATGACAAAGTGAAATCTGGTGCAGACAACACTGGAGCACTTTGCAGTATGGCTTTAAGTGTATCAAATGCCTGTTGGCATTGCTCTGACCAACAAACTTTACTTTCTTTTTAAGTAAGTTAGTCAAAGGCTCAGTAATTGTGGAGAAATTTGGACAGAATTTTCTGTAGTAACCAGCCATATCGAGAAAGCGCATCAGTTGTCGTTTGCAGTTTGGTATGGGAAAACTTGAAATGGCACTGATTTTGGCATCAACAGGTTTTACCTCACCCTGTCCTACAGTATGTCCGAGATAAGTCATCCTCGCCCAGCCAAACTCAGATTTGGCAAGGTTGACAGTCAACATTGCTTTACTCAGTCTCTCGAAGAACTTCCGCATGAGCTTAATGTGTTCCTCCCAGGTGTCACTATACAGGATGACGTCGTCAACGTAAGCTGCACACCCGTCTAGCCCGGATATGACGTCGTTGATCATCCGTTGGAACGTTGCCGGAGAGTTCTTCATTCCGAATGGCATCACCTTGTACTGGAACAATCCGTCTGGTGTAACAAAGGCGGATATTTCACGAGCACGATCCGTCAGAGGGACTTGCCAAAATCCCTTCAGTAGGTCAAATTTTGTCACATACTTGGCTTTTCCCACTCGGTCGATGCAGTCATCAATCCTCGGGATTGGGAAAGTGTCTGTCTTTGTTAAAGTGTTGACCTTCCTAAAGTCCGTGCACATACGATAACTGTGGTCTGATTTGGGAACAAGTATGCACGGCGAACTCCAGTTACTTTTACTGGGTTCAATAAAGTCATTGTCCAGCAGGTATTTGACTTCTTCCTGGAGATATTTCGCTTTTGTTGGATTCAGTCTGTATGGATGTTGTTTTACAGGCTTACTGTCCCCAACATCAACGTCGTGATAGATGACGTTTGTCCTCGTTGGAACATCTTGAAACAGGTGTTTATATTCGTGGAGCAGTTCTTTCACCTGTTGTTGTTGTTCTGGCTGGAGGTGTGCCAACTTTGTAGACTCCAGCTTCTCCAGGATTTCTGAGTTCTGAAGCTTGACCGAGCCCAGCTTTGAGTTTAGAGTATTTTCACTCAAGTCAGTTTCAGTATCACTATCTTCATAATGGCCAGAACGGACTGTACTGACAGGCTTTGTTTTAGTAGGATTATCCCTATCCAAATATGGCTTAAGCATATTTATGTGACATAGCTGTTTTTGTTTTCGCCTGTCAGGTGTTATTATGATGTAATTTAAATCACTCAATTTCTTATCAATTAGATATGGCCCAAAGTAACGAGCATGGAGTGGTTTGCCAGGAATTGGAAGTAGAACAAGAACCTTTTGGCCTGGTTCAAACTTCCGTTTTGAGGTGCTTTTATCATATTTGATTTTCATTGACTGCTGAGATGACTCAAGATTTTCTCTGGCTAATTCACATGCTTTAGAGAGTTTTGTACGAAAATCTGACACATATTGCAAAATATTCAGACAATCATCATCGTCTGATAGGAATTTCTCTTTAACTAGCTTAAGTGGGCCACGGACTGTATGTCCAAATACAAGCTCAAATGGGCTAAAACCAAGAGACTCTTGAATTGACTCTCTAACAGCAAAGAGCAAAAATGAATTCCTTCATCCCACTGCTTCTCTGTGTCAAAACAGTAGGTCCTAATCATGTTTTTCAAAGTTTGATGAAATCGCTCAAGAGCACCCTGACTTTCTGGATGATAGGCGGATGACCTATACTGTTTAATGCCTAGCTGATCCATTACTTGTTGAAAAATTCCAGACATAAAGTTGGAGCCTTGATCGGACTGGACACATTTAGGGAGGCCAAATAAAGTGAAAAATTTGACTAAAGCTCTCACTATAGTCTTTGTCTTTATATTTCTCAGTGGTATGGCTTCGGGGAACCGAGTTGATGTACACATAATTGTCAACATGTACTCATTTCCTGATCTTGTTTTTGGTAGGGGCCCAACACAGTCTATTAGTATCCTACTAAATGGTTCTTGAAATGCAGGAATTGGCTGTAAAGGGGCCTTTGGAATGGTCTGATTTGGCTTTCCTACCATCTGACATGTGTGACAAGTTTTACAGAAATGTGTTACATCCTGCCTGAGATTAGGCCAATAAAAGTGACTGAGAATTTTATGATAAGTTTTCCTTACTCCCAAATGACCAGCCCAGGGCGTTTCATGGGCCAGACGCAATATTTCAGCACGATAGGGCTTTGGAACCACAATTTGATGTTTTATAGCCCAGTCGTCATCAACCAAGACATCTGGAGGTCTCCATTTACGCATGAGAATACCAGATTTTGTATAATAGGAAACAGAGCTATCTGAAGTTTTATCTTCATCATCTACCCTGTCAAACAAACACAAAATATCTGGGTCTTTGTGTTGTTCTGCAATGAGATTTGATCTAGAAAATGTCTGACTTTGGTCAGCAGAAGTTTTACTGGAAGTTTCAAATCCACGAGGGATAACGGAATGCTCCGTGTCAAACACCTGACTGAGAAAGGTGTCATTTAAGTCAACATCTGTGACATATTTTATTGTTTTATTTTTTTTTCTTTTTTTTTTTATTTTGCTGATTTGTTTTTGAGTGCTCAGAAGTTTTCTTTGACATGGCTCGAGTAATGGCACATGATGGGAAAAGGCCGGGAATGTCTTCCTCTATTGGCTCTGGATTTTGATCTAAACTAGGATTATCAGTCACAAGTGGATTAGTAATGACCTTGTCCCCAGCAAGGTCGTTTCCAAGAAGAAGGTGAATCCCTTCAAAAGGCAAAAAAGGCCTAATACCTAAAGTCACAGGTCCAGAAACAAAGTCCGAAGACAAATAGACATTATGGAGAGGAACAGGAATGTAGTCATTACAATCTACCCCCTTAATAAGAACTTTAGAACCTGAAAATGACTTTTCAGAAAACGGCAGGGTATCTGCCAACAAAAGAGACTGGGAAGCCCCGGTATCTCTTAAAATTTTGACAGGGGTAGCGGAAGAGAAATCACTAGAAAGTGATATAAAACCATCATGAATAAATGGTTCGAAAATACCCATAATGCTATCTTGAGAAGAATTGACCTTGACCTCATTAATTGGGGATAAGAGGGGTTTAACCTCAGAAAATGTGTTGCACACATTATTAGACTCTAATTGAGTTGATGAAGAAATAAAGCCGGTTGGCTTAGATCCACTTGACCACTTTGACCACCACGTTTTCTTATCAATTTGAAACACTCTGACATTAAATGGTCGCATTTCTTACAATAACTACAAGAAAGTGTACCAAACTGTTTACGAGATGAAGATTGAGACTTGGGATCTGATGATGTAGAAGGATTTTGTGAACTGTTGTCATTTGATTTCCTACTCTCCTTTGAAAAATTCTTGGATGAAAAGGAGGAGTTAAATTTACCTGCATTGTTTCTGTATGAAAAGGACTGGGATGGTTTGCTGAGAAATGAAGATTTGTGGGTCAATGAATAATCATCGGCCAAACGTGCAGCAACCTCTAATGTATCTGCCTTTTGTTCATTGATAAACGTCTTGATGTCACTCCGGATGCACCTTTTAAATTCCTCAATCAAAACAAGTTGTCGTAATTTGTCATAATTCTGACTGACCTTTTCCGAAGAACACCAACGATCAAACAGTTGTTCTTTTGTTCGAGCAAATTCAACGTAAGTTTGATCTTTCACCTTCTCACAATCCCTAAATTTCTGACGGTAAGCTTCAGGCACCAACTCATAACCCTTGAGAATTAATTCCTTCACAGAATCATAATCTGAAGCCTGCTCTACTGACAACTGAATGTAAATTTCTCTGGCTTTACCCACCAAAGCACTCTGCAAAAGCATAGACCAGGACTCCTTAGGCCAATTCAGACTCTGAGCAATTTTCTCAAAATGGAGGAAATATTTATCAACATCCTTTTCTTGGAAAGGGGGAACTAACCTGAAATGCTTAGTGATGTCAAACTTGTCTGAAGGGAAGAATTTTCCTGACTGTCCAAGCTCTAAAAGTCTCATTTCTAACTGTAGTCGATGTTCTTCCAATTCTCTCTCCTTTTCTCTCTGTCTTTCTTCCATTTGTAATTCTTTGTCTTTCATTTGTAATTTTTCCTTTTCTAATTCCAATTTCTTAAGCTCCAAATCTGCCTGTATTTCTAATTCTAATTTTTTGAGTTCGAAGGAAGACTCAGGCTCATAATCTTTTAAGGCAGACTCTTCAAAATGGCCAGAATTAACTAAATGTTTTGCAATCTTGAACTGAATTTCTCGCTTGCGCATAGATCTTTTGACATCTACTTTAAGGAAATTTGCCAGTGCTATGAGGTTGTCTTTTCTGAGGGAATTAAATGTGTCCTGATCAAGGTCATCCATAAATTCGTCTGGCTTGAATTCCGCCATGATTGAATTTCGCTGAGTTCACAGTATACAGTAGTTTTGAAAAGGCTGTCAAAATGTTGTCAAACGGCTCAAAATATTCGTATCCCGGACAAGCCCCCAATTTGTTACGTGCAGAGAAAACGAACAAAAGGGTGAACTCAGTAGTTAACGTTTAACAAAATTATTACGAAAATAAAACTTATTGCTAAGTCAGGGATAGAGTACAAGCTTTAAAAGTGTACAGACTACTTATCTCAGCTGGGACGGCAAAGCTCCAGTCTCAGAGTTGTAACAGTCAGTCAAATGAATGAACAGTCCTTTGGCTCGCAGGCTTGAAGCTGCACAAAGTCCACAGTATAAATCCAGCGTTGGCAGTGAAGGTCTTGAAAAGTCTTGAGAATGACTACTGCTGGAGTTTAGTAACACACAAGAGACACGATCCCAAAAGTCTGACTGGAAGCTGAGCACGTCCCTTTTATAAAGGCATATAAGAACAATCTAGAACTTTTATTGACATGCTAATTACTGTTCTAAAATTATCTCCCTTACACAACTAATCAACTTTCCAGAACATTCCAAACATGACTAATTGAATTCAAGGTTGTTAGGTCATCAAGGGCAGTGACCTTGAGAATGTTCTAGACTAATTGAACTCAGGTCATGATGAGTGTGGGGTAAATGACCTACATAACACTTTCTATATGAAATTCACAATTTCGAATGCAGGAAATTTAGTTGCTGGAAATAAGGACACCCTCCAATCTCATGTAATTCAGCAAAAACGCTACTTGTCTCCATGATTGAATACTTTGTGATTTGCCAGCAGGGAGAAGAGAAAAGCTGATGATTTTGTGGCTAAACGTTCAAACTTGGTGAACCTTCACGTTTTAGGGTAGATGAAGCGCCGTATACACATTGCTAAAGTTAAATAACATTGAAGTTTTTCTTTCTTTCTTTCTTTCTTTCTTTCTTTCTCTTAGTCTTTTCTGATCATTTCCACATATTATTGATTACTTTACTTATCTACTGTTACTTTGACTAAGTCATATTTATCGTGGGTATCTCTCCATGGAACTTTCATTTCATTTCATTTCATTTCTTGAAAAAAGTGTACGACTGTGTTCGAGGTCTGGAAAGCGACTCAAGCGACTGCATGAGCTGATCGTTACATCTCTGAGAGATCCGAGTAGAGTACAGCAATTTACGAATAAAATGGCGACATCTATATGGAGTGTAAAACACTTACGGTTTGTCACCCAGATAGCGAAGTCCAGGCTTGTATTTAGAAAGACACCAACTAATGATCAACAGATAGATTTCTCCTTCTGAGTTTATCTTTACTTTAGACGTCAATGATTGGCTCTCAAAATATAGTCTGCGAAGAAATTGTCGATTTGCCCACGACTCATATCCCGTATTTATTCTATTGCTTTCATCGTGAAAAATAATATATCGTTGTGCTATTGACTTTGAGAATTCCTGATATAAAACTAAATATTAAAACAAATCATTTCGGTGTCGTGCAATTTTAGGCTGTCAGAGCCACAATATTATGACGAATAAGGAGACCCCTATGGTCTGTGTCACGTACGATCTATGCGTACGATCACAGAGTTCGTCAAGTGTAAGAGCGGGATAGAGAGATTTAGAAATCATCGACTCTGAACCGATATTTAAAAGTGAGTGTTTGAGATCCCACACTGTTCTCCTACACTGAGTAATCTTTAACGTCGAGGCCTAAAAGTACTGATCCCTTATTGCTATGAGTCTGTTACTTTTCGTTTTTGGGGAGTAAAATCCTCTACGACTAATGTATGTCGATGAATATCACATGAACTGTTTTTTATGAGGACTGGTCGATGGAAACTTCATATCTGACACAGTGGGAGATGTTTTAATCTCCCATTGTTCTCTCAGTGAAAAACAAAAGAACAATGTCATCGTGTGCAAGCACAATTACAATTTGCTTTGAAAAGTTTTAAAAATTGAGGAAGAAGAAATCAAAAGGTGTATGGTAAGAACAAATCCGTATACTCTCTGTTAGGGTCAGCAACACAACCCCCTGCAAACATGATAACGATAAGGTAAAGTTGTACATGCTTCTCTTTCCAGAGCCAAAGTCTATGAAGCGATGACAGTCGGATATAACATCCGGGACATTAGACAACATACGCAGCAGCATACCTGAGGTAGGTGAGCTTTCCTGATGTTAACATGAACGGCTTGTACCAGCCATTCTATGTCTATCACTATTTATATGCCTGATAATGCTGTGTTTAAGAGAAAGGTTTGCATTCTCCTGAAAAATAGTGAGTAAAACACACAGTGCAACCTACGTTTGAAAACTCGGCAACCTTTACTCTACGACAGGTAAAACCTTTTACTTCCATGTCGTGTTAAATTGAGTATTTCATGTAGTGGAATTTGACGTATAGGTCATGATTAAATAACATTTCTCCGCCGTGCTGTGTTCACAACGTCTAAATAAACATAAAAGACATCCCGTTGGGTTGGCACTGTACTGCAGTCTTATACTGAGCTCAGTCGTTTACGCACGTCAGTCGGTCATGATGTGGTGCTGACTCAACGACCTTCATGATCTTTTTAGCATTGGTTTTACCTGTCATAACAGAAAGCAGTAAATAACACAAATGGGTGTCACTGTAGATATGAAGAGGAAATTAGGTGGAATGAAAAAAAATTCGGGCTTCTCCCATAGCTAATTTCGAATTTCCCTCTTATTAAATGTCGGAAAACAGCCGCAAATACTTCACTGCCACTGCTGTTTTTATTGTTCATTCAATGGAATTATCCTTGTACTGACTGGTTTGGGAGCCCTTATTACTCACGGCGGCCTCGAAGAAAATAGACACGCGTATTCTGAAATTTTAAGTAATTCCCTCCTCACGAGCATGTCTAATAACCCCGACTCACCTCTGCTATAATAACGACCATGCATGCATGCATGTCTCTTATTCACTAGATGTGTGGTTGCCACTATGTAATTTACTCTTTATTGTTTTGAGACGTGTGTGTAGTGCATTTCAAACAAATTGGTGTCAATAATGATGTTAGATCTGACAGTTGATGTACATTATCTTGGTACTAAGCCTGTGTAGATGTTAAGCTTAAAATTGAATCGGATTTTTGTTGCATGATATCACACAAATGCAATGAGAATTCGCTTTTCAAATTAAATCAAAGCTACAGAGTGCTGAGACAACTTGAAGGCGGGGGTCTACTGAAAATTAAAGGGATTTTTCATTTTATGGTTTGTGTATACGCCCTTCTCTAATGAATTGTAACAACACTAGTACTGTAAAGAAATAATGGGCTGGAATAACCCTTCTTTTTAAGTTAAACAGTCCCGAATCACCGCTACCCAACACATTTATACTCTCAACAGGCTTTTGCCCCATTTTGTGATGATTTTAACAAGGACACACTAAAACTTGTCAGAGAGTTGTGTAATTTTACTTATTTTGTGTAGGATACTACGGAAAGAAAAATGAGGAGAAAATATAGTGTTCCAATCATACGTTTTGAGATACATCTTTAAAAAATATGCCCTCTCCTTTGACTTTATATAGTATTAAATACTTTTCATATGAAAGATTTTAGCCTTCAAACATGTAGGAACAACAAACTTTAAACAGAAGTGTAACCATTTCCTGTAGAGTGGAGTTCTTAAACAGTCCGGTAAGAGTGGCTTTCATATGGCATGTAGAAAAATGTGTGTTGCTGATCACACAAATTAATGTACATAATGATATATTTTGCAAGAGAGCAAATAAACTGCTCAGTCAGCAATTTTTGCAGGCTTTTGATACAGAAGGGAATAATGTTGCCAGTTAATTTCGAAATCTATACAAGATGGAAATCTAGTATAATGACACTACATTTTTAGAAAGAATTTTCAAAATTGTAAGTCTTTTGTGAAAGTTTCAAATAATGACAACACAACAAAGATGTTTGCTTGCACGTCAACCAGGCAAACAATGGAAAGGCAGGCTGGGAAGGGATGAAAAATTTGAACTTTATTTAAAAGAAAAACAAAGTTAACGACTTTTATGCAACACTTTCAAGTCCAATTAGGATGAGCCTTGAACTCGTTCTTATGCTTGAATGACATTAATTTTACTTTCTTTCATTCTCTCTGCTTTGATATTATACTTATGTAGATGTTCGTGTACTTTACACATTTACAATTACAAATGTATGTTGACGATTCATTTTATTACGGATATGTTTATTATTTAAGTCTTATTGCATGAACAAACCAAAAAAGAGAAAAGGTCCAAAGAGCAGGTTATAGGTACGGTAACTTGAATGGATTCAAATAGCGCAACCTGGACAAGAATTTGACTGATTGTAAGGACATCAAACAACCAACAGCTAACTTGTTCTTTCTCTGTTCATGTTTTATTAAGAGATGAACAATGACGCTCAAGAACCATTGGTGTGTCAGCGAGGCATATTTCATAGACATTCTTTTATTTTGAATTATTACTATGTCATTGCAAGTGTCTTTGAGAAATCCAGATCACATAAAAATGAACCATATAATTTCGTCAAAAGTGTTGTGAAAAACGAGATTGTCTTCGCTAGAGTATTATGGCGAGAAGAGAGCACATGAAGTTCGCATATCAAAAAGCAGGGAAATTCGCAAGAACATTTACTTCATCACCTGTAAGCGTATAGTACAGAGATTTAGTAATAAATAATTCAAAGAGTTGGATAAATTCTGTAATATTCTGTGTCAGATATCGTTACAGCTCATTCTCCTCCACTCAGCCATAAACATATATTAGACGCCCAAAATAGATATTGAAACCTGGTAGCAGCTGCCTTATCGGTAACATTCGATGGGTATAAATAGCATGGATGATTAATGCATACACCTTGTGGTTCGATTGATGAAAACTTCGCAACTAAAAACCGTACATTCTAGAAAAATTAGGTCTACAGACACAGCGACAATATTTTTCGAGTTGTATATATTGTAAGTGGGTACCTCAAAAAGTTAATATCATCGTGTGAGGGCGCAAGAGCAAATTATCCAGTGGAATGAAACCAAAGGTCTGTTGACAGGGAAAAACCGTCCTGCCTCCAGTGGAAAGATTGGTTTTTCTACCGAAAAGTTGCAAATCGGGAGGGATTGTATTGGGAGTTGGACCTACTTACGCAAATATTTACAAATTGTCACAAGCTTTGTGAAATGAGGAACACTCTTTGTTAAAGCAAAGTTGTAATGACTGTTATACTTGCTGCCTCAAAACTGTATACCTTGCGTCCTTACAATATGTACCTATAGCTACAATTCGTGAAGCAAATAGGAAACTGCAGAATTTCATTCGGAAATCAAGAGATGATATTCAATATTTTATTCAAAAGTATATGAGAACAGCGGTAAAATGTATTTATTAAAGAATGCTCAGTATGGTCGTATGCAGATAACACGTGTTCATCTTCAAAGTCATCATGATCATCGATTAGCTGAGATGATAGCCCATTGACCACCGAGTAACATTTCAAAATCGCTCATATTATTTTGCGTGCAAAAATATTTTCATTGACTGGTTTAGATAATATTGTCTTAACTTTGGGACCTCGTCGTTAGGGTCAGCAAAACAGCCTTCACCGTGCATGATAATGATAAAGTATGTTTACACATGCTTCTGTTTCCAGTGCCAAAGTCCATGAAACCATTACAGCCGGCTTCAACATCCGAGACACTATACGATATACGCAGTAGCATACCTGAGGTAGGTAAGCTTCAATGTTGATTTATTAACTACTGGTGTCAGCATTTCTCAGCTTCTCATTAGTTATCCACCTGACCATGGTATGTGTAAACACCGAGTACATGAATATCATCAAGGCCGGGAAACTCACTGACTGAGACCACAGAGTATCATAGGCAGAGTGGCAACACTTGCATGCCTTTTGTTCCAAGGTCGTCTCGGTAGACTATTGGCTTTTCATATTAAAATGAGCTTAAAAGGTGTTAAACTATTTGGAGGCTTGGTTTATGGTTGATAATTACACGAGATTATGCGAAACATACGACGAGATGGCATCGCACTGCCAGTCGCGTAGCAACCATAGTTACTTTGTGAGCTCTCAGGCCAGAAACACTGCCTCACGCCAATCAAAACATAACACGCCAGCAGTTTCATAAACATGTCCTTTCTTGGCGCACGTGTAAAAGACGGTATGACTGACCGTAAACCATTGAGTAAAACCAGACAGTATCGATAAAAGACTTTCAAATTTGGTTCAAACACACTCATTATATATTCATAAAAATATGAGAGGATTTTTTAAAACGGTAAATCCCACTTTCCTGAAGCTCAAAACACTCCCGTTTTCGCCAGCACATCAAATCCGATCAGCACCACACGACAACAACAACACAAGCTTTGTCGAACATACTTTCGCTTAACAATTGGTGAAAATCCGAAAATTACCGAAGGGTGCATGGTCGGCACTCTTCGGAAAAGAGAGCCAAGAGCTTCGTGAGGCGAGGCAAACATGGATTGTTTACGTAACCGCTTCACGCCTTAAACAATAGCTGTTGCCACTCTGTCTATGATATTACTCTGTGCTGAGACTTATAGTGCAAAGGGAATTGTAATGAACGCTGTTAATCGTGCAGAGGGATCGAGGTACATCCTGTACATCTCCTTGATATATTCAAATTCAATGTTGTATAGAAAAGGGCAGAGTTTGTTGCTAGTATAACACTGTACTTTCTTAAAGTCCGTCCATGAACGTAGTAATAGCACTGAGCACAATAGTCCATGCCGGCCATAATTGTGTGCTGACTTCAGAGAACGACATTTACGGTGACCTTTTCCTTGTTTGTTTACGACAACTAGAACAGACAGGAGGAAATGACATACGACAAGTGTTTCATTTCCATATGGGTAAGCTAGCGTGGAGGCGGTGGGTGAAATGTGAAACTACACAAAGTAGAAAGACCCACTACGCATTCCTACTCAAGCCTCTCGATCTTCATGAAAAGCGGTTTCAAAACCTGTGGAGTTATGGAGATTAATAGATAAAAATCAATAACAATAACTAATTCAGCTTTCAATGTTGCTATTCTATTCTTCAGTGTCAATTAGTAACATAGTATCGGCATACCAATGTGGTGATGAATGAGGCCTCCGATGATTTTCTTTAAAGATTGATACCGGAATCAAGGATTGCCGAATTCGGATTTTTTTATCGCGAAGGGTACTTTCGCGTCTCGAGATTTGAGAACTTTTTTCAAACTTTTATCAAGCAAACTTTCAATTGTTCTATTTCAAAACCAACAATACAAATCTGGGCACCGTGCTAATTAAGGTGTGACACAAACTAATTACCCAACATTAACATTTACATTGTACTTGAATTTCAAACTGACCGCTATCCCTGTATTAACTCTACAGTAAACAAATATGATTTTCGATTTCACAAAAAAGAAGCCATAGAAATCTATTTACTTAATGATCTTCAAAATGAAGCCCACATGTGTTAGACCAAAAACGTACAGTGTGTTGTTAACGTTTGAAAGCCCGAATATTTGTCCCCTCGGTGCATTCTGCCCTAATCAGTGAAAACGGTCTTGCCATTTCGTTAAACAGTGAAAAATATGTTTGAACAATATTTCATGCCTGCGTTTATCCTACGACATAGGTTACCCTGCGAATTTACTTCTACTTGGCAGTCAATGTCATCACGTGATCGGGAAATTCATCGGATATCGTCAACTTAGGCCGATCTGAAGACGTTTCCTTTTCTATCGTCGTATTTGTTCTTGTAAATAAGTGTTTACACCTGGAGTCGAACTACCAGGCGCCAAATGTAAAATAATTATTTTACACATTACAAGAACATATTCATACGAAAAGGGTGTATTTGCATGCATTTATCAATAAAAAAACTACTATAGCATAATTATAAATAAGTCAATACAGACATAAGTAAATACATATATGAGTGAAAAAAACATACATAAATGTGAACCAATTCACACAAGACATATGAAGACAGACACATACATACATACGTGCATACGTACGTGCATACATACATACGTACGTGCATACATACATACATACATACATACATACATTCATACATACATACATACATACATACATACATACATACATACATACATGCACTCACGCACGCACATACATACATACGTGCATACGTACGTGCATACATACATACATACATACATACATACATACATACATACATACATACATACACATATACATACATTCATACATACATACATGCATGCACTCACGCACGCATGCACGCACATACATACATACATACATACATACATACATACATACATACATACATACATACATCATACATAGATACATACATACATACATACATACATACATACATACATACATACATATACACACATACAGGATCGAAAAGTTTACATGAGGGGAACGAAGTACGCATGCGTATATCCACTCGCACACACACACACTTCTACTCTGAAAAGTTTACATGAGGGGGAACGAAATACGCATGCGTATATCAACTCGCGCGCACACACACACACACACACACACACACACACTGATCTGAAAAGTTTACATGAGGGGGAACGAAGTACGCATGCGTATATCCACTCTGAGGACAAGGCAGCGTTTGGCAGTGCAGAGCAGAGTCGAGAGTTAGCTGTGGGTCCATAGCTGTGGTGTTTTCGGACGGGATTCCTGCCTTTTACGGGCTGGTTTTGACTTTTTACGATTTTAACCCCGCCACCACAGCTATGGGAAAATGCGTAGAATAGCGTCCACGTTACGCCCGACAGCACCCTTGTCGCAACTTTATTCGGCGATATTTCGAAAGTTTCCATCCAAATTACAAATTGCCAACACTCATCGACAACTTGGTTATTAGGGACTCACCAAGACCAGAAATCCGCTTAAAATTCACTGAAATATCGCCTTTTTTGTGGCTTCAACCGACATGACTACCCGAAGACCGCCATTTTGCTGGCGTAAAACTGTTGTTCGAGGCTCTCTGCCGAACGTCACTACAGTGACGTAGCGGTGACCTCTCAACTTATAGAAAACAAACTGAGTATTTCATCGTGTGATATCGATGACCATCGTTTGTCCTATGGACATTGCCAGTCTCACATAACTGAAATCAAACTTTAACTTGGGAAAAAAATAGTTCAGTCCTGGGATCTGTGATTGTTCATGCGGCGCGGATGCCGGCTGTACATCTCAGTTTGTTTTTTATAAGTTGAGAGGTCACCGCTACGTCACTGTAGTGACGTTCGGCAGAGAGCCTCGAACAACTTTTCGAAATATCGCCGAACAAAGTTGCGACAAGGGTGCTGTCGGGCGTAACGTGGACGCTTTTCTACGCATTTTCCCATAGCTGTGGTGGCGGGGTTAAAATCGTAAAAAGTCAAAACCAGCCCGTAAAAGGCAGGAATCCCGTCCGAAACAAGACAGCTATGGACCCACAGCTAACTCTCGACTCTGCTCTGCACTGCCAAACGCTGCTTTGTCCTCAGAGTGGATATACGCATGCGTACTTCGTTCCCCCTCATGTAAACTTTTCAGATCAGTGTGTGTGTGTGTGTGTGTGTGTGTGTGTGTGTGTGTGCGAGTAGATATACGCATGCGTATTTCGTTCCCCTCATGTAAACTTTTCAGAGTAGCAGTGTGTGTGTGTGCGAGTGGATATACGCATGCGTACTTCGTTCCCCTCATGTAAACTTTTCGATCCTGTATGTGTGTATATGTATGTATGTATGTATGTATGTATGTATGTATGTATGTATGTATGTATGTATGTATGTATGTATGTATATGATGTGTGTGTGTGTGTATGTATGTATGTATGTATGTATGTATGTATGTATGTATGTATGTATGTATGTACGTGCGTGCGGCATGTGTGTGTATGTGTATGCGTGCATGAGTGTGATATGGCTGTGTATGTATGTATGTATGTATGTATGTATGTATGGATGTATGTATGTATGTATGTGCGTGCGTGCGTGCATGTATGTATGTATGTATGAGTGTATGTACGTATGTATGTATGTATGTATGTATGTATGTATGTATGTATGTATGTATGTATGTATGTATGTATGTATGTATGTATGTATGTATGTATGTATGTATGTAGGCCTATGTATATATGTATGTGTATATGTATGTATTTATGTATGTATGTGCGTGCGTGAGTGCATGTATGTATGTATGTATGTATGTATGTATGTATGTATGTATGTATGTATGTATGTATGTATGTATGTATGTATGTATGTATGTATGTATGTATGTATGTATGTATGTATGTATGTATGTATGCACGTACGTTTGTATGTATGTATGCACGTACGTATGCACGTATGTATGTATGTGTCTGTCTTCATATGTCTTGTGTGAATTGGTTCACATATATGTATGTTTTTTCACTCATATATGTATTTACTTATGTCTGTATTGATTTATTTATACTTATGCTATAGTAGTTTTTTTATTGATAAATGCATGCAAATACACCCTTTTCGTATGAATATGTTCTTGTAATGTGTAAAATAATTATTTTACATTTGGCGCCTGGTAGTAGAACCCGGGTCTACCGCATCAGCGCTAGCACAGCAGATATAGACAAGTCCTATAGGCCAGTTTGAATATCGGGCCATCGAAGTCGTTAATTGTTTCACCATACAGGTCTTAACTTACAGACGTCTGTGAAATAGACAAGGCCGTGCGTTTTTGAAGGTCGACGTTCAATTTTTTGTCTACCAAACGACGTTTCAAAATTCCGTGGAATCTGATTAAGTAAATATTTATTTTCAACATCTTACAGAGTTCTTTGACAAACACTCCTCCAATAAACATCATGCTCACTTAGACAAAACGCTTATCGCAAAGTGAAACACGAGCCTGTATCTCTAAATTGGTTTGTTAGTAGAAAAGACGTGTTCAGTTACTTATGTAGAGCTCTGTTCCGAAATTATTCGCAATACTTGATTGTAACAAAATCTTCCAAGGCAGTATACCTTTCACTTTTACATTTGTAATTATTTTAAAATTGTTTTGAATTTGTCGTTATTGTTCAGATAAACAATTGAAGCGCTTCCTCTTGAACCATTATATTTTATTTTATAAAACTGATTGCATTAAAGGGGATATCACAACATATTGTAATCAGTTACGGCTTATTTATATCTTTCTCATTTGAACAGTGAGTTTACGTATACAAACAATCCTACAAAAAGGAAACAAGAAAAAATACCCGGATTTAAATATTCAAATTCAAATTTTCTGTTGATCTATGGATGTGTAGGAATAAAACAAACTCCTATCAGTCGAATGTAATATCATTCCTGTTTATTTTGTGTCAAATTCAATTGGTTTTTAAGTAAAAAGTTAACGCATCCGATCATAAAACTGAAAACGTATCCATATTTCGATTGTAAATGAATTGTTGTAGCTCATCAAGTAGATAGTTAACGGCTGCTACCATTTAAAGTTATCATGATTAACCACGCTCTTTGCTATTGGGGTTAATGAATATTATAACATATCGCGCAAATTGTTGATAGAAAGTGGATATTAATGATTGCTTCGATTTCCAGCATAGTAACACCAAACGTAACCATGGGGGCTTTGCCGGGGGTACCGATGTCTGAAAGGTGGCAGAAATTGAATGAGAAAATTGCCAGAGAAATAAAGCCAGGTATGTTTCATCATCATATAGCAGCAATTTGTTTCTTATGGACATAAATAAAAATACAATATGCATGGCAGTCGCCAGAAGTTAAACGCTCGGGAGTACCAGTTAAGCCTAAATAGCTTATGTACTGAGTCGAGGATGGTTTCTAGTGTTAGAAAAACGCCTGGTCAGAAACAACTGTGCAGCAAAAGTGGTCATGTAATGTTGCTAGATTTATTAATCCACCATAAAACTTGGTTGTAAGGTTCCGTTTGCCCACTTCAGGTCAGGGCAAGGGCCTAGTAACATTTTTCTTGGGAGTTCGAAGTTTAGAACTCACCGTTGTCTCATCATTTCATGACATCCAATTTCCAATTTATAAATCATTTTGATCTAACTACACGATAAAAGTACCCTTTCCCCGCTTTGCATAGGGTAACAATGAAAGATACCCCTATAGGAGAAGCTATTCTATTACTCAATGATTTTAAAGTGTTGACAAGCGCAGAGTTAGAGTCCCATATGCCGTTGTTCATGATCGTAATCGAAAGATTGATTTCTCCGCCAAAGTTGAAACCATCTACAATGTTAGGACGGAACCAATACAGAAGATATTAAACTCTTTTTACTTTTAGCCATGAATTATTCCTTGTAAAATCGTCACCGCATTAACTGAGAGGTATATTTATTTATTACACGTGTAGCCCGTCAGCCTCAAACAGAGAAGTCGTGTATTTATTGTTGGACTATTATATAAATTCCGTCATCTAGAAGCAGCATATCATTCCTGCCATGGATGAAATCAGTCATAGTGATCATACTTTGTACGATAAAAAATTCCCCGTTCAAAAGTACATCTACGGACATCTCGACTCTCTTCGGTTGAATATTTCTGATACCAATATTTCTATCATCGATACTAGTCAGAAATCTGAATGCAAATACAGTATTCAAGATGCCAACGGTATGATATTTATTGCAGTCAGGCGTGTATGAGATATTCGTCGGCCATGTTTACAAGGGTCGGAGGTACAAATGTCAATGTACAACATAACGTGGTTTACTATTGATTACCTTAAAAGGATGGAATTCCTTCTCATTCATTTCCAACACTCCATGTGACGTACACATTTTATTACATCGCATTCATAGATGAGCTTTTAAAACTGAAGACATTGAGCAGAGTTAAGAAAAGTGTAGCAGAGAGAGATCTAGGTCGCATTGGATCAACACTCATTCTCTTAGAGACACTGGAACGTCAGAATGTTCTATCTAAACGGCATGTAGATACCCTGATTGAAATTCTAGAAGATATCGGAAGAACTGATTTAGCTCTCGAAGTAATCCAATACAGAGGTATGATTATATTAGTATTTTGTATTTTTGTATTACGTTGGAAAGATACTCACTGTCAACACACTGCCAGTAAATTTCACGTAATGGCAAGATACGTCTTCGAATTCGTGTAAAAATTCACCAAACACCGTGGTCACAATTATAGCTGGCGATGAAGAAAATAAATTATGTAAATGCTCTTATCTACTTTCAAAGTGTGTGAGTAGACATGTAACAAATGAAAGATAATATGAATAAATCTTACATTAAATGGCGATTGTGCTATTGCACCGATAACTCGATCAATAATTACTGATAAATGAAGTCGTATTTGACATACAATGGCTGATTAAGTGCCAAATGCATTCGCCCCTGTCACAGTGATAACGTTTTCAAATCGCATTATCAGCAGATCAGATAATGTAGGACAATTTGTTCAAAAGTACTTTGTTGATTATAGTTTTCAGCATCCCACCTCAAGTCTGTCAATGTTTTGCTAGTACTAGAAATTCACTGCTTTGAAACTAAAACAGCATACTTAGGTGCAATGTGTGTCGACAAAAACCGCGATCAAAATTGAAGTACTGACAAAGGCGACTATTGCTACGAATCCACCAATATGTTGTAATAAGTTTTATCGTGACTATAGAGTTTTATTGCTGTTATGACCCTTTTAAATGATTATCATGAGTATGTTCAATCTTTAACTGTGTGTAAATCGTACAAAGGTGAGGAACGCCGCACTCTGACCTTACAGTTTTGTCTTTCTCTGTCTCGTTTGTTCATTCCTATGTGCCTTTCTCTGTCTATCTTCCTTGTCTTCTGCATTTCTATTCCTGTTACAGACAAGGTAAGAAGCTTGGCATTTTGTGAATCATTGAAAGCAAAACCTTATTTTCTGGCCTTCGTAGTTATTTATTCAGAACCAAACATGCAAAACCCCCGTTCAAATACCGAGTTCATTGCGAAATGGGAACAGCACAAGTTACAAGTTGCACAACAAAGAACCCAAATCAACTGAAGGACACAGAACCGAGAAAAAATTAGTCTGTCGACGAAATGCAAGCGAACTAATGTTTTGATGTCGCAATCGTCAAGCATTGACTTTCGTACACCATGGTTACTGGAAACACATGTTACCGTCCTATAAGCGTTCAGAATACACTGCATGTATCTTGCCAATTATTCCAAAATTCTTAAAAATGACAAACACCTTCAGAAATTATATTGAAAAAATTATCATTAGAGACGGTTTTAGGATCTCTTTGAGATTTTGCAAAGGGCGTAAACTCTTATTTGCTTTTCTAACTGCGAGGGCGCTGATCAGTCTACCCGAAGTCTGCCAAGCTTGCCTTTACAGTATAAAATCAACAGAATCAATCAATCATCAACAACTTATCTTTATCCATGGAATAGAAGCCTCAATGCAAACAGTTTTAATAACAGACATTAACTTGAACGTGTCAGTAAGGAGAAATAATATTCTCCTTTAAATCTACATCTATACTGACCCAACGCAAGCAAGATTCGCACGCAACATTAACTACGCTAAATTGAAATACAGAGATGCACCCAGGAGTACATTTGTCAATCAGTGTTCATTCACTGGGTCCGTGGCTAATGACGGCCAAATAAAAATCTAATATTTCCTGAAATCCGCGAATTCGATTTTAGGCGTAATTTCAATTTTCGGGGTTAGTTTTCATTTAGACATTGTGTTTTTGTACTTATTATTAAGAATTTAGAACGATTTTCAAATTTGATTCTGCAGTGTCGGTCTCGAATTACAAACTTCGTTTTTGAAAATTCAGAAACCAGAATCGAGAAAACAGAAACGAACAATCGTAACTTTCTTTTGGATGCTAGTCTCTCGGTACTTGGTACCTACAGTGTAGCGAAGATTAAAGCAAAACACTACAAATGTTACATGGTCTGTCTGCCGAGTTGTCATGGCAACAGGTTTCCCGACCGGAACTTCTCTTGCCCTTGTGACCTCCTCTTGTAACGTTTGGACTCCTAACAAAGGAAAGGTTTGCAGACGACTACATCATGATTGCTGATTATGGAGTTTTCTGAAGGTAGTCGACACTACAAGGCACTTCTCCCGTCGAGATCAGCTGTCTATTTATTCCAAAATGTCGAGATCAGCTGTCTATTTATTCCAAAATCTCGTAGATTGACTGGAATAATTGGCAGCCCGACATCCAACTAAACGGGAAATTTCAGCGATAGTGCGCTATTCCCGAAGTCCATTCCCTCCATAACTTTGAGAAATAATACTGAAAAAATGCCAAAAATTGAAGGAACTGTCCCTAATATTGGGATGAGTTATTTTCTATCGTCTGTATTGAAAAGTGCACAATATTACAGACAGCTTGGGCGAGCTTCTGGTCTATTACAAATGTATATGATAAACGTGACATGAGTAGGTTGGGGGTTTTGATTATCCGGCATCTCTCGTTCTGTAATAGGTGAAAGGGGTACACATAGTGTGTGAGTAGGAGTGGATATTGGAGGGGGCTGTCCCGGTTGCTTCTGTCGAATTTATTTAATTGTTAGACAAAATGGTGCTTTTTGTGCATTCTAAGACGGATGCCGATACAATTTCAAGTTCCCCTTACCATCTCAGTATTTTTCGATACTGTCCCGGCATAACCTTAAACTTTTTTTCAAATCTTCCCCGGTCAATTCTCCCGCCCTGTAGATGTGTTTGTCAAAACACTTTCATCAGCCTTCAAATGAACTAGTTTTAGGCGAGAAATTTTTCATGATCGTGGGCATTGTAGAGTAGTATCGTCAGTGACTCATGGCATTACGATGAGTATTTTATTGAATCGTATAAAATCGTACGCCAAGTGCACTACGTAAGGGACTGGTAAGTTTCTTAGGCCGGGGCGGTGGATCCAAGGAGGTGTCACCCTGTTTTTGACCTTAGTGATGGGGAGATCATCATGTCTTTAAAATGCCCAATATACGGGGGGGGGGGGGGGCAGTGTTTGTTTTTTAATTTCGACAGGGACTCATACTTACCTAAAATGCATCGTGCCAATCACGAATTTCATCATTCAGTTGCATTTTTCGGCGCACCCTTCGGGCGCGTAACTTATCAGACATACTTATATATATATATATATATATATATATATATATATATATATATATATATATATATATATATATATATATATATATATATATATATATCGGATTATATATTTATCACATGAACAGTCTTCTTACTTTTCGTTTGATGTGGATGGATCAAAAATAATCGCAATCATACCAATCTATAATCCAATAACTCTAGGTCAGAATTTGTAAGACAATAGTTGTAAACATAGACACAAAACAGCACAGAACAGACAGTAAATAGACGGTACACAAACAAAGTCAAATTCATGAAAGAAAGATATATGGACCTCTGGCCAAAAATATTGTCGCGATCTCGGTTTTATTTCCCGGGATTACTTTCAATTAATGAGTAAACGGCCAATCGCCCTGGAGATATGCAAATATTACCCTGCAGTTTCATTCATAAATCAGATCAAGTCGAAATTTTGATACACCGAATGCCATCTTAGCCAACCAATCAAACATACGAATTTGGTCCCGACGCCAAAGGAAAAAAGTCTGCCATGGGCTGGCAAAGGGGGCGTCACCGCGCTAGCGGCCATACTAACATAACCAGAGTTATTTAGAATAATATTTTCAAATAGTATTTATGAAGGGAAGGCAACAACAAGATAGAAACGGTAGTTCTTATTCTTGGAGGTGTCGTGGCTTTCCAAATATCACGATCTTGGCGAGCCCGAAAAATTCAGTTCGATGGCATGGCACCCACTGATTACTGTGACCCAAATATATATGTGGCCACGAAGGACCATCACCACCGGTACCAGTCTCCGCCGGTGTCAACTTGTCAGTCCCGATCCCAGTTGTCAATGTTTATGTCTTACGAACTTTGATGTTTGCAGTGACACATATCTCGCCCGTAGATACCCCCAATTTTGTCACTTGAAGGAAACACTGTTCTATTGTCCGGGTCAACTTTCGATAATACATCCATAGTGCTGCACGGTGTGCACTAAAGACTTCAGGCTACAGCTATACCTGACTGCTGATGTCTCCGCTACAGTGCTACGCTTCGGGCAGGTTCGATTCCGATCGAGAATACACGGAATTTTTATGTGATGAAGGAAATTTATTGTTGTTCGTCGAATGATTTGATGTTTTTTGCCTTCTATGTCGCTTTCCGAAGATCATACGGTACTATTTATTCAGTTGAACTTACGTTGAGGCGCAGCTTTCGGGTTTATTGCCACACCAGGTTCAACGGGTAGCGCCTATCGTAGCTCTGCATGGCAGAGCTGTGTGTTACCGGCGTTATACGGCCTCCCTCGGTGGGAGGCCGTATAACGCCGATAACACACAGCCCTGCCATTCAGAGCTACGCCTATCGACACGACCATCGTGTCTATAGCCAGAACGGGTTCAACGTGTCACGGTGACGTTGAGCCGTCCGTCCGAGTTGGAGCACTAGCCGCGACGGCACCTCCATTCTATTCTTTGGAATAGCTACAATAGCTTTAGAGACTCGAAATTTCGTTGGACATGCCTTCCTTGTTTCCATGTCTGAATTTATCGCATTAGCTCACGTAGATCACGGCATCGATCGCGACAGACTGGTCTGTGCATGAACATGATGAAAGCGTCACGGCGAAGTGCAGGAAAAAAGTTCCGGTTGTTGACGTAGGACAGGGGTAATTCGGATTTCTTATCCGTCCTGTTGTATGTCACACAGGTGGCGGATTCGGGCCAGTTCATGTGATAATGAAGATTATTGCCATTAAAACACGACAGATATGCCTAGTATAATACAGTAATTAGGATAGCTTTTCACTGATCTTCGCTACACTGTTGCAATCCAAATGTGACAATCTGTCACGAGACTTCCTAGCACCCTTATAAAATTTAACGTTGTTCGTTTCTGTTTTCCCGATTTTGATTTCTGAATTTAAAAAACGAATTTGAGATAGACAAAACTAAATTCGAAAATCTTGTCGAATTCTGAATGGTGAGAACAAAAACATGCAATATCTGAATTAGAACTAACCCCAAAAATTGAAATTATGCCTAAAACCGAATTCGTCGATTTCAGGAAATATTAGAATTTTACTTGGCCGTCATTAGGCACGGACCCATTGGTACTGCGAATCACGAAAATAAGATATCATAATACTTGTTTTGTAAGTCGCTGTACAAAGTAACTTGAATACACATAAGTCGGCGCCTATTCTTTACAATTACAATGGATACAGTGGGTACACTTTATTGTTCTATTGTGTACTTATCTTATTCACATCTTGCTAAGTTTTTTCCAGTCTATTAAAACAGTATGCTTTTTGTTAATCCACCAGGAAAAAACAAGAACGTAATGCACAAACTATGATATGTCAATGGAGGCGTTACATGATGAACCATGAAAGTTAAAAAGCTAAAGCTAATTCATATGAGAAATTTGAGGATGTATATATCTTTGTGTCATTACATCCTAAATAAGTTCCTTAAAAAAAACTATTTTACTTGCAAAGGTCATGTCAGTAATTCTATGTTGTAAAGTCCTGTAAACATTTGTAGCAATCAGATGCAGGATTTATGTCACCTAAAACTCTTGTCTTCTGCTGCGCGATGGCCTATTAGTGCGATAACTGGCACTTCAGTTGGAGTTCGTATCGGTCTTTTTGAAGTTTCATCAATTTGAAAGGAAGATAACCTGCCACCATCGTACTGAAAAATTAACCACGGTGACCTACCGAAGAAAAAGGTCATACAACATATACGTGTATGACCTACATCCTACTTATAAAAGTTTTACAAAATTGACAATACTTGAGGGTTGACAATTTCCATCAAATAAAAGTTTTAATCTCTGAAATGTGGCTGTAATAATGGCAAATGTGGTGAAAAAATCAGCTATATTCACACATTTTTCTTAATTTAAAACAAATATTTCCCGTTCAAAATTTTACTTTTGTGTCATCGCAAGATGAGAATGTGAACATTACCAAAATTCTTCAAATTTGCAATTAGCTTATAAAATCATAATCATCAAAGTTACAGTATAGCTTGACCTAATGATCAATAAATAGCAGAGGTATGGTCAAAGTCAATGCCCTTGAAGGATTTCTATAGGCCCTACATTCTAGTTAAAGAAAGTATTCAAATATTATTAAAAACTATCTACTGTTGATTGACCAATCAGAGTGCTCAATTCAGGGTGTTTTATTTACTCATAAAGCCTTGGTCACCAAATTCCAGAAACGAATGACAGCGCCGTAGTAAAGTACTGTCCAATCAAAAGTGAACATGTCATATTCTGTAGACATCTGGTATGTTTTAATATTCAAATTTGGTAACACAGCGGAAACCAGCTGCAACACAAAATCTGCTGTGCCCTAGGGCATTTATATAATGTGCCCTAGGGCATTTATAGGATGTTCCATTACATTGGAAGGCTATTTCACAAAAAAAGTTTTAATTCATATCCTAAACATGTTACATTGATAAAGGGGACGGTTGACGTAAACACATTGAAAACGAAAATATATCAGTTAGGGGCGATAGTTTTTAAGTCGGATAAAACCCTCGTACTCGGGCTCTTCTGGTATATAAAGTCCAACCCTACAATAAAATGTCTCGGCCTGCGGCCTCGACATTTTATCGTTGGGCTGGACTTTATATGCCAGAAGAGCCCTCGTACTCGGGCTTTATCCTATACATATGAAGTAGTAATTAAAATGTCGTGGTCATGAAACTTACGGCATAACTAGACCTATTAGAGATTTCGATTGACTGTAACATATTGGGAAGATATGGACAATGTCGTTTGGTGTAAATTTAATCTTGATAACATAAATATTGGATTTCGGAGCCACTAAAGTAATTAAAAAGCGCCATCAGTGTCTGTAGAAGGAGAAGGGGTCATATTTGACCCTGTGTTCTACTCACGTTAGAAAGGAAGACTATTTACCAAACTTTTATCAGTGTACAACACAGTCAACTCCTGTAAGATATTTTATTTTCAAATATTTAAATAAAACTAGAGTTTTCATGTTCTGACTATTTGTGATATGGGCTAGTAAATATGGTATTAATGCGTTTCAATGCAAATCAGCAGTGTTTACGGAGTGAGTGGTCAAGTGCCTGTAAGTTCACTTGTAAAGGATTATTAACAGACATCCATAGTGTTCTGGTGTTGGTGTTTTGTCAAGATCAGAGTCTCCCATGTTTTTCTAGCAAATTTTAGTGATACACCTTCACTGTTTCAGTGACAGTGTTCGCAGACTGGTGCCTTTCTCCTTTTTCCCTAAACAATGAATAAATAAGTCGAAATTACAGTGTGTCCGGGTTATCAACCCATTTTGTCTGGATCATGTCATGCATATTGTGTCAACATATTGTCTGTGTTGTTTGCCGTTTCACAACTTCATTGATCAAAATAAAATATGTCCATGATATTGTTTGATTTTTATTCACTTTCAACGTTGCGTTATTTCTGTAGCTGAAAGTATAATGTCCTATAAGAATGTACAGTATTATCCACGGTTGAAAGTTTACTCCTAGAAGCGATGGTGTAATAAATGATCCCCTTCTAGTTCCACAGACACTGATAGCCTAGTTAATTACTTCAGTGGCACTTCAATCCAACGTTTATGTTATTATGATGAAATGGACAACAAAGGACATTGTTTCTATCAATTCGAAATGTTACAATTAATCGAAATCTGTAGTAACTATGATCAGAAGACATTTTGTCAAAATCTGTGCATTCAGTACTGATATATGTCGGAATTATAAAATTCATCAACTTTGCAAAGTTAATAATCATTATCACGTTCATAAGACTTACACTATATGGTCCTTAGAATGATGTTGAATAGCCGATTATATTTCAAATAGTTGATAGAATTATTTAAACGCGATCTTCTTTCATAGAACTTCTTAAAACCTTGCATAAAATTTTTATTTCGAAAGGTCAAAAAGTATTCACTTCAGTTCAAAATTCAAATGAGAAATTATATGTCAATTAGAGATGATTTTAACTATACTATCATCAATTTTCCGCACCCTGACAGCAATATTCCATTGTCACCCTCCTATGGGGCTTACAATTCCCAGCATGTAGTTCATATGGTTATTTTGTGGAGAGATACAGCCATCTCTCTCAGGTTGCAAGCTTGTAAATCAGTGTTACTCAAAAAAATGTTTGTCTCCACATTCAAACGCTATTTTGGCAGGTGTTATGAACTGACAGATAAGTACGATGTATAATTTACACAAATGATCACTGATGGCATCAGTGACATTTGTCTGTAGATTAAGACCACTCCCTATTTTAGCTTACAGATTGAGGTATGGCGGTCGCCACATGTTGGGCAGAATGTGCTTTCAGTTTTCAAAATACCTGATCTTACTTCTCGGTTGTATTTGCTTGAGATCCATATATTTCCTTGTACAGATTCGACTTTGTTGTATGTACCGGTATTGTTTGTTGTCTATCTCTGCTCTTTGTATTTGTTACTTCTAGTTTGTCAATATTGAACTTATGACTATGGTGTAGATTGTTGTTTAGTGGTATTTTTCTGATATGAAATATGTTATTGATACGGACTGTGACACGCAGGGGTAGGTTCACAGTTTTCTTGGGGGATTGTTTTGCATATGAAAATTGGGGAGAGTCACTTTTTTGTCGCAAACACTTAAATTGCCACTAATATTCGCGCAGCGTCATTTTAAAAATACCGACACTCTCCCCTGCAATATCCGTCAAGTTCCTTAGAACGCCTCACTTATCAAAGTTTCTGCATAGCTAGACCTACGCATGATCAACACACCCCAGAGGGGTGAGGACATTCATTATAGAAATAACGGTCAACGCGCTGACCATTAACGTTTATTTATGGGCAAGGGGAGAGGAAAGCCAAAAATCAACGGGCGAGGCTTTCCCATCACGTTAATTGTGGCTTTCCTCTCGCCCACGCCCATAAATAAACGTTAATGGTCAGCGCGGAGTGTGTTATTTCAACTATATTATCAACGAACCCCGAAAAACCGTCAAAATTTACGAAAATTTCCCGTGCGAACGACAACCGGGCCCGAGAACCTGCAAATGAGCTGTTTCTTAACTTGACACTGCTCAACACTTCTCAGTTCAATTAGATATCTCTCAGATCAATATTTGTAGCAGGTATCATCAAATGTGGTGTAGGAATTTCGGAGTTATATAACCAATTACAAAAGTGCAATTAAAAATGCAAAGGAGCAGATGCTTGACATGACACTCACAGTATCATCATAATGTTCTGAGATTGTCATCTGTGAAAAGTTTCATGAAATTTTGTGCAGTATTTCTTGATATATGTCGACACTGTCATTACTGTCTCCATAGGGAAACCCTTGTATAAAAAATGATGTTTCATAACTTCATTAAAGGGCCTATGACATCACTTCCAAAGTTTTTATTTTTTCCCGTTAAAAACTCAGCTAGGGGACCTGTCTATGGATTGCATATTGTGTCAGTTCGGAAAGATGGGCGCGAATGGCGAAATTTGACTCCTTTTTCATGCCTGGTGATCAGGGGGCAACTTTGCACCCGAGCCAGGCAGCGGTGTTTGCATATTGACCAACAGGTACAATTGACGTCATTTGTTCCAAGCTATTGACACGAAAGTGTACTTAGCGGTCCTTGCATAAATTAGACCACAAACAAAGTCAGCTATGTAAACAGTGCTCACAGACGCCCAGTAAACACTGGCAAGGAAGCCACACCGGCGGTCCAGCTGCAGGGACTTGTCAAGTTGCTCCAGCGAGGACCAGAATTCAGAAAGTGATTTCGAGGGGAATTGGTTTGAAGGCGAATAGGCATCCCAATTTGAACCTCAGGCATCCGGGACGAGTGGCTCCGAATCAGAGTCGGAGTCTGACTCTGAAGGACAAAGCGCGAGTGGACAAAGCAATAGAATGCTCGGGACAGATTGGAAAGTACGATGAGGCCAAGTTTCATCTCTTTGTATTAAATAAGACAGTATCAGTCTTAGTTTGAACTTTTCACGGTTGATTTTATTTTATAAAAAGTGGAGCGATCCTGCGCCTGAGTGTTTCGGTTCAATGAGTAAAAAATGCATTGCATGTTGTAGCTGCAGTACAGTAGCTGTGTTGGACGTCGACCTTTGACAGAACTATCATTTTCTTGGAGCATGAGACAAATGGTGCAATCGACCCATGTTCCCGTGCATTTTCAGAGCAAACGAATCCTGCAAAACGGGATGTGTTAGGCCTGTTTTCACAACTTTTAGACGAATATTGCTCGCGATACCCTGTGGTTGGTGTTCAACATGGGGGCACTTGTTTCTTTAATGGCCTAACTTCCCACGCGCAAAACACGATCCTGATTGTTCTAGGCGATCAGCTAGGCGATGTTGCCGTGAGTGTGTGGGGGTTCGAATTCCGTTTGGGTTATAGTGAAAATTTATTCTTTAACCTGAGTGGACAGTTTTGCTGGTGGATATTTACTTGTCCCCGAGTCTGTCTGATAGCTCAGTAAAAAGCTTCGTGCTTTTCCGATTACTATATGTGTACTGTGTCTGTGTGTGTGTGTGTACTGTGTCTGTGTGTCGTCTGGTCCACGCACACCGTGTTGGTCGGTCGCGCACAGAATTGCAACATCTAAGTCGGCTAGTGTGATTAACTCTTTGGGTTGGAAGCAGTGGCCGACTGGTTTTGTGTGAGGCCTATCAGCTAGGCGATGTTGCCGTGAGTGTGTGGGGGTTCGAATCCCGTTTGGGTTATAGTAAAATATTTATTCTCTTATGTTTTGCTGCTGTAAGCTGCTGAGGAAATAATCTTTTTGTCCTCGGTTTGGTAAGGACTCCATCAGAAATTGCCCGATATTACCCTTTTGGCGCGTCGCTTGGCCAAGTGCTCTTGTTTCTTGTTTTAGCTCTAGCTTAGGCCTTATAAATTCTTTTTTCGTCATCAGATCCTTCATTTAGCTCTTGGGTCTCATATTCCTCCACCATAACACCTAAGATCAGATTTATTGGCCATTCGTACCAATGTATGTCACAGACATAGTGTTTTATCATTCGGTTTGTCTGTGGTTGTGTTTGTGTCTATGTCTATCAGCTATAATTTCCATATCTTTGCGATATGCACTTAGGCAGTTGTAACTTGCGGGCTTTCTTGTTGCAAAATGGATTAGAGCTATCTTCTGGTTTAACTTAAACTGCGCCTCGCACCCTTTCGTCTTAAAACTGAATGGCGTTACGGTGTACTTAGCCTCCTTGATTAAGTTGATATCATTAATTTGTGACTGTGGAAATACTCGTTGATTAGCTGTGATAACGTCCTCAAGACCTTGCATTCTCATAGTCACAAGTTTTTTTTCCAAATTCCTCAAAAGCTTGTCACTGTTCTTAGCTACAGCCTCCTGCACTTGCCCTTGTATCACACTCTACAATGCCTGTCCGCTGATGAGCCATCCGAGCATTGAGAGAACGAAAATACAGGAGAAAAACTAAACATGCACGGAGAGAAGGGCATCAATTTACAAGTGGTATAGCCACAAACTGATGACGTCAAATCGCCGTAAACAATACACATTGCCATAATTACAAGGCGTCTGTGTTTTGTGTACGGCTATTTGATGTTATCAGTTGTGGGTACACTACTTGTAAAATAGTGCCGAGAGAAGCACTCACAACTTAATAAATAGAACACATCAACAATATAACACCTGTACTAAACCACATTCCAATCACTTCATTGGCCCCATTTTGGCACGTGACATCTTGAAAAGACAATAACTTCCTGCTTTACCACGAATTTAGGGAAATTTCATAGCTAGTAATTGCTGTGCTCTCTCTTTCCTGCTGCCCTTGCTCTACGGCCATAAGTTTAACTTTGAAACAAAAGCTGTCAGCACTATCGTCATCACGGTATTTTCAACACAGACATACATTCTACATGTCAGACGCACACACTTTAGGCTTGGACCTAACATCCATGCGGCTTCAGGATAAACTATTTTTATAGGCAACTTATCTTCAATAATTGAGTGCAATGTTTCATGTCTTACTATCTTTTATCTTTTACGTCCACCATGGCAGAACGGGAACTGTTGAGAGAAGTTGGTTGTATTTCTGTTGACTTTTCGTAATTTATTTCTTCAAGTCACGACAGATGAACAAACTTGGCAAGGATGAAGCAGTGGCATGCCACAAAATGATGATGACAAAATCTCCGAACACAAAACAAAGACGCATTGTAATAGCGGCACTGACTAGATAATAACGATGAAATATAAGAAATTTCCACTTTCTTCCGATCACTCTCTCAATTTCCGACTGCTTAGTTTTTGTGTAGAGTGAAGCAGTCTGAGTAAGGGCCAGTAAGTGGGGCTTGCTGACCAAATTGTTGGAACGGAGCAAGCGTAAGCGAGTGAAGTTCGAAAACAAGCAAGTTAAAT